>NC_060124.1:146305364-146608394 GCF_021461395.2 Schistocerca americana
TACTGTAGGTGCAACGGAGGGGTATCTGTTGAGAGGCCAGACAAACGTGTGGTTCCTCAAGAGGGGCAGCAGCCTTTTCAGTAGTTGCAGGGGCAACAGTCTGGATGATTGACTGATCTGGCATTGTAACACTAACCAAAACAGCCTTGCTGTGCTGGTACTGCGAACGGCTGAAAGCAAGGGGAAATTACAGCCGTAATTTTTCCCGAGGGCATGCAGCTTTATTACTGTGTGGTTAAATGCTGATGGCGTCCTCTTGGGTAAAATGTTCCGGGGGTAAAATAGTTCCCCATTCGGATCTCCGGGCGGGAATTACTCAGGAGGATGTTGTTATCACCAGAAAGAAAACTGGCATTCTAAGGGTCGGAGCGTGGAATGTCAGATCCCTTAATCGGGCAGGTAGGTTAGAAAATTCAAAAAGGGAAACGTATAGGTTAAAGTTAGATATAGTGGGAATTAGGGAAGTTCGGTGGCAGGAGGAACAAGACTTCTGGTCAGGTGCATACAGGGTTATAAATACAAAATCAAATAGTGGTAATGCAGGAGTAGGTTTAATAATGAATAAAAAAAATGGGAATGCGGGTAAGCCACTACAAACAGCGTAGTGAACGCATTATTGTGGCCAAGATAGATACGAAGCCCACGCCTACCACAGTAACACTAGTTTATACGCCAACTAGCTCCGCAGATGACGAAGAGATTGATGAAATGTATGATGCGACGAAAGAAATTATTCAGATAGTGAAGGGAGACGCAAATTTAATAGTCATGGGTGACTGGAATTCGATAGTAGGAAGAGGAAGAGAAGGAAACGTACTAGGTGAATATGGAATGGGGGTAAGCAATGAAAGAGGAAGCCGCCTGGTAGAATTTTGCACAGAGAATAAATTAATCATAGCCAACACTTTGTTCAAGAATCATGAAAGAAGGTTGTATACATGGAAGAGGCCTGGAAATACTGGAAGGTTTCAGATAGATTATATAATGATAAGACAGAGACTTAGGAACCAGTTTTTAAATTGTAAGACATTTCCAGGTGCAGATGTGGACTCTGACCACAATATATATTGGTTATGAACTGTAGATTAAAACTGACGAAAGTGCAAAAAGGTGGGAATTTAAGGAGACGGGACATGAATAAACTGACAGAATCAGAAGTTGTAGAGAGTTTTAGGGAGAGCATTACGCAACGACTGACAAGAATGGGGGAAAGAAATACATTAGAAGAATAATGCGTAGTTTTGAGAGATAAAATAGTGAAGACAGCAGAGGATCAAAATGGTTCAAATAGCTCTGAGCACTATGGGACGCATCTGCTGAGGTCATCAGTCCCCTAGAACTTAGAACTACTTAAACCTAACTAACCTAAGGACATCACACACATCCATGTCCGAGGCAGGATTCGAACTTGCGACCGTAGCGGTCGCGCGGTTCCAGACTGTAGCCCCTAGAACCGCTCGGCCACTCCGGCCGGCAGTGAACTATCACTTTAATAAGCAAGGGCTGCAGAGTACTAACACGCATTCTTTACAGACGACTGGAAAAACTGGTAGAAGCCGACCTTGCGGAGGATTAGTTTGGATTCCGTAGAAATGTTGGAACACGTAAGGCAATACTGACCCTACGACTTATCTTAGATTATAGGTTTCTAGCATTTGTAGACTTGGAGAAATCTTTTGACAATGTTGACTGGAATACTCTCTTTCAAATTCTGAAGGTGGCAGGGGTAAAATACAGGGAGCGAAAGGCTATTTACAATTTGTACAGAAACCAGATGGCATGAAAGGGAAGCAGTGGTTAGGAAGGAAGTGAGACAGGGTAGTAGCCTATCCCCGATGTTATTCAATTTTTATATTGAGCTAGCAGTAAAGGAAACAAAAGAAAAACTCGATGTAGGAATTAAAATCCATGGAGAACAAATAAAAACTTTGAGGTTTGTCGATGCCATTGTAATTCTGTCAGAGACAGCAAAGGACCCGGAAGAGCAGTTGAAGTGAATGGACAGTGTCTTGAAAGGAGGATGTAAGATGAACATCAAGAAAAGCAAAACGAGTATAATGGAATGTAGTCGAATTAAATCGCGTGATGCTGCGGGAATTAGATTAGGAAATGAGACGCTTAAAGTAGTAAATGAGTTTTGATATTTGGGGAGCAAAATAACTGATGATGGTCGAAGTAGAGAGGATATAAAATGTAGACTGGCAGTGGCAAGGAAAGCGCTTCTGAAGAAGAGAAATTTGTTAATATCGAGTATAGATTTAACTGTCAGGAAGTCGTTTCTGAATGTATTTGTATGGAGTGTAGCCATGTATGGAAGTGAAACGTGGACGATAAATAGTTTGAACAAGAAGAGAATAGAAGCTTTCGAAATGTGGTGCTACAGAAGAATGCTGAAAATTAGATGGGTAGATCACATAAATAATGAGGAGGTATTGAGTAGAATTGGGGAGAAATGTTTGTGGCACGACTATAAGATGGGATCAGTTGGTTGGACATATTCTGAGGCATCAAGGGATCACCAATTTAGTGTTGGAGGGCAGCGTGGAGTGTAAAAATCGTAGAGGGAGACCAAGAGATGAATACACTAAACAGATTCAGGAGGATGTAGGTTGCAGTAGGTACTGGGAGATGAAGACGCTGGCACAGGATAGAGTAGCGTGGAAAGCTGCGTCCAACCAGTCTCAGGACTGAAGACCACAACAAAAACAACGCGTTCTGCTTCGGCAACACTCTTCATATAGTAATCAAGATTATTAAGCTGCATAAGTTTTTTCTGCTACAATCAAAAGCTGGTTTATAATTGGTGCTGCAACCGTAGTATGAAGCAGCGATCTTCCAGGTAATTGACACCTCAGGTCAAATGCCCGCCTGACAGAGGGAAAGAGCCTGTTCACATTACTGAGTCTACAGGGTTACTCTTTAGATCAATTATTTAGCAGAGGGCTCATAGCACAGCTTCCAAACTATTTCTACTATTTCTAGACTTTTCCACTCTCCACTAGTAGGTGAGAAAAATGAACACCTACATCTTTCCGTCTGTGCTCCCACTTCTCTTATTGTTTTATCATGGCCATTTCTTCACATGTAGGTGGGAATCGACAAAAATAGTTTGGTTTTCAGAAGATAAAGTTAGTGAGTGAAATTTGGTGGAGTGTGTTGCCGCATCTTTGTTGAAATGGCTATGAGCAGCATGGGACTCAACTGCTGAGGTCATCAACCCCTAGAACTTGGAACTACTTAAACCTAAGGACATCACACATATCCATGTCCGAGGCAGGATTCGAACCTGCGGTCGCGCGGTTCCAGACTGAAATGCCTCGAACAGCTCGGCCACCCCGGCCGGCTTGCCGCATCTTAAAACACCTTTGTTTTAATGATTGCCATCCCTACCTTTTTTTCATATCCATGAACAGTTTCGCAGCTACATTGCGATAATACGAAACGAACTTTTTTTGAACTTCTATGTCCACCGTCAATCCTATCTGGCAAGCATGCCTCACCGCACGGCAGTACGACAGCAGAAAATGGACAAGCAGTCGTTAGCAGATTTGTTGCATCTGCTGAGTGTTCTGCCAATAAAATGCCCTCTTTAATCCGAGGATTTTACTAGGCGGTAAACCACAATATCGTCTACAAATAATCAAAGAGAGCCTCTCAGGTTGTCTCCTACACCGTTCATATAGACAGAGAACAGCCGAGGGCCGGTAACACTACCTTTGGGAAACCTAAACATCACTTCGGTTTCAGTAGATAACTGTTTGACAGTTTCTGAAAACTGTATCATTTATGACGGGAAACTGGATCTGTTTACCGTAAAGTATGACTGAAGCTCTCTTGTTAGATAACGAATTTTGTCGTCGTTCTGTAACAAGCTTGGACTGGCGAAGAGTTCTCGGGCTTCCAGCCGGGTGGCGGTGTCTTCAAACAGCGACGTTTCGACGAGTGACATACTCATCATCTTCTGGCGAAGCGCCGAGACTTTGCGGATGCCGGAAGCCCGAGAACTCTTCGCCGGCTGTATACGCCGGGAAAGCATACATTCACATTTAAGCTTGGACTGATTCTAAATCAACATCTGCACCCTGAAAACCAACTTATGGCAACTGGTGCACGATTCTTCTGGTACCCCTACCATTTCTACCTCTCTCTTTTTCTTCGTATGAACACCGTGTGTGATTTTTGCTCTGTGGTCGTTTCGTGACATGTTAGTTAAAAGAAACCTTTTCTTGGAACATGCACTCTCGAAATTTTTACGGTATGCATCTTGGTGATGAACAGCAAATCTTTTGTAATGTATGCCACTGGAATTTGTTGAATATCTCGATGACACTCTAGCATTTGCTAAAAGAACCCATTATGGAGCGCACCGCTCTTTATTGAATCGCGTTTAGTCAAGAGTAGTCAGACATTAAAATGGAAACAATTTAAGTAGCATATCACTGTTTGGATACCAGAAAGGTTGCTTGACTGAGAGAGCTATCTATACATTCACTCATCAAATAGCACAAGCCTAAAATAATAATATATCGCCAGTTGGTATTTTTTGTGATCTATCCAAGGTCTTCGATTGTGTAGATCATGATAATCTCTTCGAAAAACTCAAGCTGTATAAAACTGATGGCCTTTCACACCACATCAGATCTGAATTATTTACTTCACAAACAGAATGCAAAAGATTATGCTGAATAATTCAGACAATGTCGGAAAGACAGATAATTTTAGTAACTGTGGTAAAAATCACAAAGGGAGCTTCCCAGGATTCAATTCTGGGTACTTTTTGCAGACGATACTAGTTTTATAATAAATCTGATTAGAGAGAAAGTAACGGAAGAGTTAGTAAATGATATTTTCCAAAAAATTATTAAGTGGTTCTCTGTAAATGCTCTCTTCTTGAATTTTGAAAAATTACGCTGTATTCCGTTCTGTACAACAAACAGTGTCATACCAACATTTGATGTGGCACATGAGCAGGAGCCAGTACGTTGGGCAGAACGCTCCAAATTTTTGGGAAAACGTGAAGTGAAAGAAGTATATTACTGAGCATCCCAAACAATTAAGTTCAGCTACGTTTGCTCTTTGTATAACTGCTAATCTTGGAAACAAACGTATCAACCTATAGATATATTTGGCATGTTTCCACTCAATGATAATTTTCTGGGTAAATCATCGCTTGGAAAGACAGAATTGACTGAAAAAAAGTGAGCAGTAAGAATAATTTGTGGTGTTCACCCACGGGCGTAATGTAGGGGCTTCTGCAAGGAGCTAAGCATTTTCACTACGCCGTCACAGTACATATTTGATGACAGGAGTTCGATATCGGGAAAAGAACGAAAAGGAAATATTATAGGAGAATATGGAATGTAGGATTGAAATGGAAGGGGATGATGCGGTACAATTTTACACAAAAACATTTCAATAATTGGAAACAGTTTAACAGAGAAAAAGCTGTATACGTTGAAGAGATCTGAATACAGTTGACAATCTCACACACACATATATATGTCAACGGTGAGACAGAGATGTACTATTTATTAAATTTAAAAATATTTTTAAGATCCGCTGCGGACTCTGATCACAAGTTACTTGTTATGAACTGCAGATTTAAGCTGAAGAAGTTGCACAAAGCTAAGGGGGATGAAAGAGATGGGTAATGTATAGCACCGAGATATGAAGTAGTTAGAGAGTGCACAAAAAAGTAGGCAACATGCCAATGTCCAGTAGAACACACAAAACATAAATTTCATTAATCCATACATATTACTAAAATTTATGAATGTGTGTGTGTGTGTGTGTGTGTGTGTGTGTGTGTGTGCGTGTGTTCCACACCTCCTCCTAAAAAACAGTGGACATATTTCAACCAAGTTTGGTACACGTATCCCTTACTGTCAGGCAAGATTCGCTGTGCTGGTGAGAACCACCCACCTATCATAGTTCAGGATATATGAAGTCATAAACAGTGAGATCCATGAAAAACAGCCACATCACGCATGACGTTTAGATTTATTACTTGTTTGCTACTAACTCTATTCGCAACATATTTCGCAGAATATATCCACGTATGCTGCTGAATGTACTTACACAGATATATCGCTGTACAACACATAGTTCAAAAGCTATGACGTAATAAACACTGAAATGCGTGAAAAAATACAACACCACGTATGAAGTATTAATACATTTATTCTTTACTACTGAGAGTAGTCGAGTCAACTTAAGGAAATCCCTGGCGCCAGGCAGTGCTTTTGAAAGCTTTCAACTGCGAAGCGCAAAAGGGTGTTGGCGAAAACGATTGCTGTGTATAGCTCTATGAAAAGGGGTTGCCGTACAGATGTTAATAAAGTCGCATAGGAGACACGCGGATAGCTGCGCCCGGCGTACAGAAATACCATGTTTCTTAATTTGAATACTAATACATCGGTGCGTTACGTATATTTCTTTGCACGACTGTTTCATAATTTTAAAGGTGTTTTCTCGAATACAGGTAAATTATCTTTTTCGATATTTCACTACAAACAAAATTTAGTTTTAGTTTTCATTTCTAATAGAAAATTAGCAAAATGAATGCCCCGCCAATGCTGGGTTTGTCAGATAGTGAGAGGATAAAACATAACATGACAGAAAATGAGGCTGGTACAGGAAACACAGAAGCCTCAACCTAATACTGACAGAAGCTGGTCTCATGCACATGCTCAGAGATATCCACGGGCAGGGCAATGCGGCAAACGTTGGTGCCCTCTGTAAATGGCACATAGCACTGACTGATTGCAAACGAATGAAAGGTGAAAATACGAGTATTATGGAGTAGCAGAAACGAGATAGCGACTTTAAGTTAAAACTAGGGACCATGTCAGACGCGTAAGGAGTGTATAAGAAGTTGGCTGGTAAAATAACGCAGAAAAAATCTGCTAGTATCAAAAAAATGTCTTGACTTGAGTACGAAATTCCTGAGAACGTGCATCTGGAGGACAGCAATGGAAATCGTCGACTACATGAAAACGGAAGAGAATCCGAACACTGGTGATGGGGCAACACTGAAGGATTATGAAAATTTAGTAGACTGGCATGAAACAATGTTTTACACAGAGTCATCGAGGAAAGGGACATACGGGAAACAGAA
Organism: Schistocerca americana; assembly: GCF_021461395.2. Classification (NCBI taxonomy): domain Eukaryota; kingdom Metazoa; phylum Arthropoda; class Insecta; order Orthoptera; family Acrididae; genus Schistocerca; species Schistocerca americana. The sequence goes on from NC_060124.1 coordinate 146,312,482, forward strand.
GAATGGATAAGACGTGTTAAGATGTCAGTGAAGAGCTTCCACGGTGTTACAGAGAGCCACAGAGAGCAAACATATTAAGAGAAAATAAATATAAACAAATAGTTGAGCTCGTCAGGTGTACGTGCCAACATTGAGGTAACGGGGAGAGTAAATCGTAGCGGATTTTATAAAAACAATCTGTCGGCTTACGACAATATCTGTTTGAAATGATGCAATGACGAATGACACGCTGTGCACCGAGGTCCGCAGGCATTTGTAATTAAATCGGCATTTTCAGCCGCTCAGAGTAGGTCTTATTTGTTTTGGCATTTTCACGCCGTCAAAGACATGATTAATTAGCCGCGTGGTCCTTCAGTTATTCGAAGCTGGTGACAAGCAGCCTGTAGCAAAGCCCACATCCTCCATTGTGTATACCTGCTCGCTCCAGGCACAGATAGAATACTTTCATGTATTTAATTAACAGTATTAACGTCAGTTCCATATAATGGACAGAATTACTTCAACAGTTCTCAGGGTTCTTTCTTTAGCCTTGCTTTTTCACGCTCACAGGTTTCTGTGATTCACAAGAGAGTGCCACGAAAACGCTAAATAACGTCACCTTGAAAGGTTTGTGCAGTAAATAAAACAACAGTAAATCATACAGTAGTTTGGTATATTACCAACTGATGATCTTTGAATGTGAATACAATGAAAATTATGTTTATTCAGAATGTTGTCACTTTAAATATCTTAGTATTCTGAACACAAGAGCGATATATAGTCTGTTTTACAGAGGTAGCATTATTGAGAAAAGCGCGGACATGCCAGTAGGTAACAGTCAAAACTACTCGCAGCCGCGTGTAGGTAGTTTTGGAGTCGGGGAGAGAGGGTGTTGGATCATGGTAGAATGAGCAGCTTGGATAGTGGAGGTGACGTAAACAGATTTCTGTTTGAGATATTTCTTGACGTGTAACCTGAAGATGAAAGATTATTTTTAAGATGATTGTAAAAAAAATGGTTCAAATGGCTCTAATCACTATGGGACTTAACATCTGAGGTCATCAGTCCCCTAGACTTAGAACTACTTAAACCTAACTAACCTAAGGACGTCAGTCACATCCATGCCCGAGGCAGGATTCGAACCTGTGACCGTTGCAGCAGCGCGTTTCCGGACTGAAGCGCCTAAAACTGCTCGGCCACAGTGGCGGCCAAGGTGATTGTAGGCAGAGTCATCACTTCAGAGAAAGGTAAATTATGTCGGGCTTGTTAGATGCAAGCGCGAGTTCAGTAATTATTGCTGTGCCAAGATTTCATTGTGTCCCATAATATCTGCCTGTTGATAGTCAGGGAGAATCATCAATTATGCATTCAGTATTATAATTAGCCATCCCCCATTTAGATTACTAAATAGTACTTTATTAGGACGACTAGAAATCAATTTCTTTAACTGAAATATTTTGTAGAAAGAGACATTATCGTGTATGACAATTCGGAGAGGGAGAATGCTGATTGTTCACGTTGAATATTTTTGTGTCATTAAAAGGGCTGAATTCCAAATCACTTTCCTTTGGGATTTATCAATATTTAACAAAGCATGTCCTGTTTTAAGGAAACGTGTTCGGTAAAAATGTTCGTTGTTACTCCTTTCACTTTTGTGTGAACAGTAATAAATGATCTGGAAGAGAGAATCAAAGCTCATTTACTGACACAGTAACTTAAAATAAAACATAAATAAGAAGTCAAAGTGATGTGCAGTAAATTATTTCAGATCATCATTCAGAGTGCAGCCAGAGCAGAATAAGAGCAAGGTAAGGATTTGTTGTAGGGCCTAAGTGAACCTTTTTGACACAATATTAGGAACAGTTTTCATTTATTGAAATTTCATGTAAATTCAACAGATGTGTTTCTGTAATAGAGCACATTTAAAGTACATAACAGCTCTTCATCATGAGTAATCTTGTGAATTGTAATTTTATGCAATTTAATTTACAGACAGTTAAGATTAATTAAAATCACATTCCTAAAAATGAATTTGCGTAAAGAAGTTCTTGTTCAAACGCAGGGTAGCTACGCCGATTCCAGATCTGAATCTGTAATCGGAAGTTTAGAAGTCTGACAGTTTTCAGACTGTCAGCGAGAAATTCACATAAACACAGTTTCATCATACAACCGACGGACAAACAGGTAATTTTCAAACTGTTAGACGTTTGAAGAGAGATGTCAACGTGAAAATCTTTTTACAGAGTTTCAAGAAACGGTAGTAAGTGAGGAACCTAGGAATATACTACAGTCCCCTACCCATTGCTGCCATAGGAATCGCGATGATATGTTTGGGGTAAAGCCCGTAGGAGCACATAAGCAGACTTTCTTACCGCATTCCACAGGGAAGGGAACAGGGGAGGTTCTGGTCGAGACCAATGAAAAACTGAATTGTTTTCTTTTACATAATTTGCATCCAGGAAGACAGTGGGAACTTGGAGTTCTCTGGAACCGATACGGTAGCTTTGAAGGCCCTGTAGGAACTCCGAAAAGTGGCGGCTAACGTGGGTACAGTGGACCTGTGATAGCCCTAGCTAGCTAGCCAGCCAACAAGGGAAATAGTCACGGAAGGAGAGGCTTATGTTCCGGGTCTGGAATCCGTTCAAGATGATGATGATGATTAGGAAGTATATACATTATGCCTGCAAAAGGATTTTTTGATTGCGAAAGTATTTTAGAATTTACAGCGTGTTGAATGGAACCGTTCGCTGACCTAAATAAAGGCAACTATAGGCGCACGATGAATTAATTCAATGAAAGATTCGACCAGTGTACGAAGTTCTGTCCAATGAAGATTTACTTAAAAGATACACTAGTGCCAAAATGCAAAATGACAACGACAACTTCAACGTGTGTGTTTGGAAACTGGTATCGAACCGACATCATTGTGGAGGAAAAACTGTTGGAATAGTGACCTATGTGGCTGAAGGTATATTCAACGAAGGTTGTTCATCTATTCTGAAGACATGAACCTGTCAGGAATCATCATAAGGAGGAACAGCAAACATTTATCGGAATTATCTGGCAGAAAACGCGTGACCGCCGCGACGCAAGGAGTGTCTCAGGTTGTTAAAACATCCCAAATAGAAGAGAAAAAGAAAATACAGCACTAAATTCAAAGCATGTTTGAGGAAGAGGAAGGATGCCTCTGTGGTTCTGTGAACTCAGATTAACCGCTTTAAACGATTTTCTATAAACAATATTTTTCAGCGATCAAAGCATTCTAGAGTCTCGACAGATTAGCCAATGCATTAGATTTTTTAAATTAAATATAAATAAATTTAGACAGCTTTAGTGAAAGCTTTTTTGTATTCAAATTTGAAATATTCTTTTACGCTTTTGAACTTAGAAAAACATGCCAAGAAACTGACATGTTTTCAAAGAGCTGCATGTTTTTTTGGTTTGTGGTATTTTACAAAACGTCATCGTGAAGGACACCCAAATTCATTCTAGTTCAACAATTGTCTATTCTTATGGGAGTAAAGAGTATTCGCGCAAACCAGTACTCACCTCGAGGCGCATTCTTTGTAAGACTTCTACCTTATTTTAGATACTTAATGAAAGTGATGTGTTATGATGTGTCATACTTCTTATTTTTGCTCTGGATATTTTTCAAACGGAAGTCTTCAATAGATCGATATGCTAAGCCACAGAGGTTCTGAGTACAAGCAGTGTGCTCTATAGTTGTCAGTACCATTGTCGTTGGCAGTAGCATTCTGGAGAAGTGAGTGAGTCAGGTGTTGCTCACGCTACTGAGCTGTCTGGAAATAGCACAGAGGTACAAATGCAGAGGTTGTTGAATTTTTGAAATGTGCTTTGGTAAAGTTCGACTAGAGAAGTGTGAGGATTTTCAGGTAGTGTTGTCGTTGTATTGCTTGCTCTCATGTAATTTATGATGTGTCTGAAAAATGCAAAGTTTTTACCAAGATTTTTCTTTACTGGTTTGGGTTACTTAGTTTGGGTGTCGAGACGAAGCCAAGCAAAATTTTCTGTTAACATGCCTTGCACTCATAGATGCAGCATTCCTGTACCATTTCAGTAACTAATGTCGTGTCGGAGTAACATGATTTTGTATAAGTGATTTTTGTAAAGACTGTCGCAATTGTAAAGGAATCAGAGTTTCAGTATAGGTTTTGAATGCTTGTCTCTTTTAATCGTGTAAGAAGTCGAAGTTACTACCACCATCTCCTCACGAAAGTTTTGTTTTATAATTGTGTGTCGCCCCACTGCACTTCGCGGAACACAGTGGTAAAAACTAACGCATAATCTGCCTAATACAGCTGGTGCAAAGGCTTTCTTTTCTTTATCTGGTTTGGTGCTGCGCTGCATTTTAATCTTCAGCACTTTCTACATCTACATCTACATCTATACTCCGCGAGCCACCTTACGGTGTGTGGCGGAGGGTACTTATTGTACCACTATCTGATCCCCCCTTCCCTGTTCCATTCACGAATTGTGCGTGGGAAGAACGACTGCTTGTAAGTCTCCGTATTTGCTCTAATTTCTCGGATCTTTTCGTTGTGATCATTACGCGAGATATATGTGGGCGGTAGTAATATGTTGCCCATCTCTTCCCGGAATGTGCTCTCTCGTAATTTCGATAATAAACCTCTCCGTATTGCGTAACGCCTTTCTTGAAGTGTCCGCCACTGGAGCTTGTTCAGCATCTCCGTAACGCTCTCGCGCTGACTAAATGTCCCCATGACGAATCGCGCTGCTTTTCGCTGGATCATGTCTATCTCTTCTATTAATCCAACCTGGTAAGGGTCCCATACTGATGAGCAATACTCAAGAATCGGACGAACAAGCGTTTTGTAAGCTACTTCTTTCGTCGATGAGTCACATTTTCTTAGAATTCTTCCTATGAATCTCAACCTGGCGCCTGCTTTTCCCACTATTTGTTTTATGTGATCATTCCACTTCAGATCGCTCCGGATAGTAACTCCTAAGTATTTTACGGTCGTTACCGCTGTATCGGGTTTCCGTTGCCATAGGTAAGCCATGAAAATTTGTTAGGGTCAGTTTAACATTACAGTCGTGACGAAGTTGAATGATTTACTGCTAAGCATTGCATTTCAAAATTAATATCAGGTTCAGTTTAGGTTTTAGTCCAAACCTCATTTCTTATGCAGACAGTTTTATTCTTAGAGTGCAGAATTATATTCGCGTGTGCATATTTCAGGTTTAGAATTTTGTGTAGGCAGTTATCATAAGTAAATTTGCAGGGCATTTTAATAAAATCACAGGGTGTTCCATTTATCTGCTAACCACCTGCCTGGGGTATTGCATACCGACCACGGAATCCGCGCCTGTCGGTTGAAAGGGTCTCGCGGGACTGCATCTCCCCCTCCCCCCCCTTTTGTGGGTTTTAGCCTGCAGGCCATTGGTGCCTTGTTGGTCATTCGAGCAATGAAACAGGCTTCACTAGTGTAACAGTAATGCTTGCGGACGCAATAATGGCAAGAGCGAATTATCCATTTCCCCAACGAGTGTTCATTTACGATTGGTACGTGCATACAGAGTCCGCTCGTACTGTTCGGAGATTGTTCGAACAAAAGTTTGTAGATGGTCGAGTTCCGAGTCATCATGCAACAAAGGCAAGAGCGAATTATCCCACAACGAGTGTCGTCTATTTACGATTCGTATGTGCGTACAGAGTCCGCTCTTACTCTTCGGTGATTGTAGAGATGGTAAAGCACTGGCCCGCGAAAGGCACAGGTCCCGAGTTCGAGTCTCGGTCAAGCACACAGTTTTAATCTGCCACGAAGTTTCACATCAGCGCACACTCCGCTGCAGAGCGAAAATCTCATTCTTCGGAGAATGTTTGAACAGAAGTTTCTGGGTGGTCGTGTTACGAGTCCTCATGCAGTTCAGGAATTAGTGAAAAATTTCGTGAAACGGGAAGTGTTCAAGATAAGAAGCGTAAACGACGTGCAGTACTCACAGAAGCTCGTCTCGATGATATTGCATATCACCTGGAAAATTCCCCTGAAAGTCTCTTTAGACGTCTTTCGCAGCAAACACAAATGTCGTGCACCTCTGTACAAAGAGGTGCCAAGCTGCTTGGGCTAAGGCCCTATAAAGTATCAGTAGAGCAGGAACTTCGTGCTGGTGATCCTGCCCACAGGGTTAAGTTTTGCGAGTGAGCAAGTGCACGACGATGAAATGGATCCTTGTCTCATTCTGTTTTCAGACGAGGCTTCGTTCCTTTTACAGGGGTATGTTAATTATTAAAACTGTAGACATTTGGAGCGCAGACAGACCTGTTATACTTCGTGAGGAACCCCTTCATGATCAGAAAACAGAGGTGTGGTGCGCAGTTGGCGATGACAGAATAACAGGCCGCATTTTTTTTATGACATAATTACAAATGAAAGATATGTGCAAAACATTTTGCGACCGTTCTGTAAGGAACTGAGTGAAAGAGAACGAAGCTTCGCATTTTTTCAACAGGATTCGGCAAGGCCTCATACAGCCAATGTTTCTTTGCACGCAATTCACGAAGTGTTCGACGAAATAGTGGTTGTTGTTGTTGTTGTGGTCTTCAGTCCTGAGACTGGTTTGATGCAGCTCTCCATGCTACTCTATCCTGTGCAAGATTCTTCATCTCCCAGTACGTACTGCAGCCTACATCCTTCTGAATCTGCTTAGTGTATTAATCTCTTGGTCTCCCTCTACGATTTTTACCCTCCATGTTGCCCTCCAATACTAAATTTGTGATCCCTTGATGCCTCAGAACATGTCCTACCAACCGATCCCTTCTTCTAGTCAAGTTTTGCCACGAACTCCTCTTCTCCCCAATCCTATTCAGTACCTCCTCATTAGTTATGTGATCTACCCATCTAATCTTCAGCATTCTTCTGTAGCACCACATTTCGAAAGCTTCTATTCTCTTCTTGACCAAACTATTTATGGTCCATGTTTCACTTCCATACATTTCTACACTCCATACAAACACTTTCAGAAACGACTTTCTGACACTTAAATCTATACTCAATGTTAACAAATTTCTCTTCTTTAGAAACGCTTTTCTTGCCATTGCCAGTCTACATTTTATATCCTCTCTACTTCGACCATCATCAGTTATTTTGCTCCCCAAATAGCAAAACTCCTTTACTACTTTAAGTGTGTCATTTCGTAATCTAATTCCCTCAGCATCACCCGACTTAATTCGATTACATTCCATTATCCTCGTTTTGCTTTTGTTGATGTTCATCTTATACACAAAGTGTACATAACAAATCCTCACACGATAGAGGAATTCAAAGATAATGTCCGTATATCAATTAATACCTGAGAGAGAATTACATCATGTGATTAGTAATTTCTTGAGTAGTCGTGAGAAATGCATGGAAAATAATGGCAGGCGTTTCCTGTATCTCCTTGCGTGACATGGGTGAGTACAGAATTTATTTGCTTGAGTTTTATATGCAGTCATGTCGTAGCGCACCAGTAGATGAGCGACGCGGCATCTGATCGCCAGGCAAGGGGGCCCTCGCTGCACGACATCTACTGTGTCGCACAGGCGGTCATCAGGTACATCGAACACCCTGTATTTTGGACAGTTATTCTTCTAAAATTTTGTACTTTTATGTAGAATTTTGATTCTGTTAGTTCTGCGTGTCGGAGTTGCAATTCATGTTCTATGTTGTCACGCATTATAGCACTGTTCACTGCACTGTGCAATACGAAATTTCACGTGACTGCTTCTTTAGGATACAATTTACGCTTTCTGAAAGTTAATTCATCTACTGTCATACAGTTTCAGATACTTTTCGCGACACATTTGTCAGGTAGCGTTTACATAATTACACCACTTGCTTTGTTCAGGGTAACAATCACACAGAGATAAACGAAATTTTAAGAGAACAATTACAACGTTAGCACGGACTGCAGCTACCATTTTTAAGTAGTTGCGAGACAAAAATTCTTTTTTCATAGACGAATATATATGTAATAAAGTGGCGAAACCCCCACTTAAATAAAAACAATCGTGATATGAAAAAATCGAAACTTCATTCATTCTTCATGCCTCTCGACAAGAACCTCCTCTTAATGAGTGGTTCAATAGAAACTAGCTGCTACAATTTACTTCACAGCGGTGTGCAGGCTATGGATGTAAAAGATGCTTTCAAAAAGGAACGAGGCGGAGGCTGCAAAATGAAAACCGTTGAGGGCGTCGTAATGCTATTTTCTACAGAAGATGGTGTGGTCCCCGTTAGACCATTGATGCCCTAGATTCGCCGTTAGAAGGACGTGGGCTGCACACGCACGAGCTGACAGAGCGACCACGAGCGCGCTTCAATCGTCCATCGCGCTCAGTAGTAATGAAAGAAACAGAAATGAAGGCTTCAAAGGAAGAGCAAAAGAAAGCAGTGTGTTTCTTTAAAGCGGAAGCAATTCGGGGAACAGACGTTTTTCAAAGGATGACCCAAGTGTTGGAGAGCACTGCATTTTCGTTGTCGTTCCGACGCTCAATCCGACCACTGGCGCAATGTTCTTTAACAGTGACGGAATCCACCTCCTGGAGAATGACATCTCTAAACTGGTGTGACGTTCCCGATCATGCGTCGTCAGGCAACGACAACGACGTACCTCCTTTCTTGAATCGCTGCTGCTACATCTTAACCCTTGCAACGGACACACAGTGCTCTTTGTACATTAGTGGCGTTGTTTGATGAAAGTCCGTTCCCCAGTCCTTTCGCTGTAAGGAAACGCACTTCATCCCTTTGCTCTTATTCAAGAACCTCCATTTCTCTGCTTTCAGTGCTACTGAGTGCAGTGGATTGTCGACTCGTGGACGTGCTAGCACTGTCGTCACGTTTGTGTGGACCTATGTCCCTCTAGCGGGGAGTTTGGTGTCGCAACGCTCTTAACACTTCTGACACGTTCCACACCAACGAAAATCATCTCAGTTTTTGGGCCTATGGAAAGAAAACTGAATCTAATCTAATCTAATCATTAGGGGACCATACGGGCCAACGAGATATGCGGGCTCTGCAACGAAGCCCACGGTAAATCAATATGTGATTGAAAAGGTACTCACTAAAAGATATTACATTTCTTGTGTGATATGGAGGTATTAGATGCATTTAAATAAACAATCAAGACTTAACGTTCTCCTTCCGCCTCCTGATTTCTATCTCACCATCTATGGCCATCCTATCGCCCTCACTCCCACCCTTAAATACCTTGGCGTCACCCTCGACCGTCGCCTCTCCTGGACTCCCCATCTCCGGACAATCCAAGCTAAGGCACATTCCCGACTCCGTCTCCTCAAGCTCCTTTCCGGCCGTACGTGGGGTCTGGACCCCTCCACCATCCTCCACACCTATAAATCCCTCATCCGCCGTATCCTTTGTTACGCCCATCCGGCCTGGATCTTCGACCCCCCTACCTTTTATAAATCCCTCCAAATCCTTGAACGCCATGCTCTCTGCCTCGCCTATCGCATCCATCTCCCCTCCCCCACGCGGATCCTGTACGATCTCATCCCCTTCCCCCACCTCCTTCTTTTTCTTGAAAGGATACGGATCCTGTACACCTCCCGCAAACACGATCCTCCTCACTCGCTTGTCTCACCCATCCTCTCCCACCCCTGCCCGCTGCCGCGCCTGTATTCCCACGTCCCACCCGGTCTCCATCTCTCCACCCTCCTTACCCTCTCCCAAGGTGGCTTCCGCAAGCTCCCCCTCCCTGATGATGTCCTCCTCCCCTCTATCTACCCCTCCTCTCAACTTTAATCCTCCCCCCCACTTCCTGTGTCCTTTCCTTTAGGCACCCTCCCTCCCTTCTCTTTCCTCTTCCCCCACCCCACTTCCTCCGCCCCTCTTCCCCCGGACTTCCCCTTCCCCTTCCTCCCTCCCCCTATCTCCCCTGCCCATGGCATCTCTGCTCTCCCCTCTCCCTCTCCACTCCCCCTCCTCCTCCTCCTATCTTGGCAGGTCCACGGACTCACACGCACTCAGTGAACATTCGCGCGCTGGAGATCATCGTCATCAGTGGCTCGTGTGTGTGCCTTCATTTGTGTTTAATGTTCTTTCGCCGTCACGCCACCACTGTTCACGTGTGCTGTCGCCGTCATCCATGTTATGTGCGCCGTGTCAACTAGTGTTAGTGATATTTCTCGTCCAGCGTGAACGGCTCCATGTTTTTTGTTTTTAGTGTCTACAGTTTTTGCCCACCGTTTTGATTGTATTCTCTGTGCCACCTATATGTAATACTTATTGTACCACTCAAGGCTGAAGAGTAACGTACTATGCTGCTGACAGCCCGCCTTTGTATAAGGTGATCAAAATCACAATAAAGAAAAAAAAACTTAACGTTCCCCCTGGTTTCTTCCTTCCTCTCCACCCCCCCCCCCCCCCAACCTGTTGCCGCGCCTCTATCGCTGTATCCCTCCCTCTCTGCATTTCCACACCCTCCATCTCCTTCATCAGGGCAATTTCCAGCACCTCCCCCTCCCAGATGTTGAACTTCGCCATGACATCTACCCTTCCATCCAACTGTAACCTGGCCTTATTGCCCCCCCCCTCCTCCCCCCTCCTGATTCCCTACACTTCCTCCTCGACTGCTTCCCTCCCACGTCCTTCCCTCCCCGGCCCTCTTCGGCCCAGCCCCGCTCGTCTCCCTCCCATCTCTTCCCCTCCCTCCCTCCTTCCCTCCTCCTCCCTCTCCTCCCCACCCTCCCTTCTTACCCCACCCTCGTCTGTATGCCCCTGGCAGATTCTCCCTGTTTGCTCATCGTCATCAGTGTACCGCGTCAGTGTTGTGTTTGGTGCTGTTCTTTTGTGTGTCAACTGCTGTGATTTTAATTGTGTGCTGGACTTGTACATAGTGTTACTATCAGTGATTGTTATGTGCTACGCCGTCCGTCGATACTTTTATGATCCAGTGAGTGGTTTTGTTTCGAGTGCGCTAATTTTCTACGGTTTTTACCTCCATTTTACAGTCCCCCACCCCCCTTTCTGTCTCTTATCTTCTGTACTGTTCCCCATTTTTTTATATTTATGTACGCCATATTTCCTCCATTCTGTTATTTTAAATGTCTTCTTTGTATAATTACTGTCTTTCAGCTGAAGAGCAGCGCATATGCCCCAGATGGGGAATTGAAACACAATAAAAGAAAAAAGAAATTATTTAACTCTTCTGAAATAATTACTTGGCTTGCCAGAGACGGCTGATGGCGCTCGTTAGACCTGCAGTGTCACGTGCTGTGACGTAGGTGCCACAGTCCGTCTTTCTCGTGGGCCTCGGATCATACCTTCATTCGTAGGCAGTGGCGTTACAGTCCCTCCAATGAATTTCATTTTACAGCTTACGGTTCATTTCTGTTTCAATGAATCTTGTATATGCAGATGTAGCTGATGACCCACAGACGTCCGATTTGTGATCATTCGAACTGATCAAAAGTTTCTGGAACCCCTATGTAATGCAGAATTTGCAACTATATATTACTTGGGAAGACCCACTACAATGGAAGGAGGCGGTAAGTTTTGCACTGTCAGCAGAGAAGCAGTAACAGACGAATGCGATGCGTCACTCAAGGGACCTCAGTGACGTCGAACGAGTACTAGCCCCTGGATGTCACCCAAGTAACAAATCTACAAGGAACTTACAGATGTTACAGTTAAATTTTTCTTGAGTCATTTATGTCTCATCTTTATCTATGATAACGATGGAAGCTGAATAAATGAATTAAAATTTGTGGCAGGATCGGGACTTGAACCCGGGTCTTCTTGTTTACTAGGCAAGAATGTTATAGCGTAAATCACCTCCATGCAGAAATGTTAGCCACAGTGCTGCGCTCGTGTAATGGTTACCCTTCCTACCTAGTAAACAAGGAGACCCGGGTTCAAGTCCTGGCTATCGCATAAATTTTAATTCATTCAGTCAGCTTTCATCATTATCATAGATAAAGATGAAACTTAAATATCTCGAGGAAATTTTAATTATAAGATCTATCCCATCACCTGAGATACAGGATTTCTCCGTTACATCCAACTCTAGGGTGCTATTTCAATTCCGGAGAGCCCTGGCAATAGTGAAAATTTATGGGAAAAATGAGCTGAAGATATGAATTGAAGTTTTTGTTGGGTAGGGCATTGGACTTTGCTAGACCAGGCAGCAACATTACCCATAGTGCTCTGGTGGTGTGATGGTCAGCTTTCCTGTCTAGCAAGTAAGGACGCATGGGTGCAAGTCCTAGCAGTGGTACAAATTTTAATTCATTTATTCACCTTCCAGCATTCTCATACTACACGGAGTATTTCGACTCATGTCGACTGTTGGTCATGTGGTGTTGAAGTGGACTATATAAGAAACTATCAACCTCGATTGCGGTAATGAAACCATCCTTTACTAGGTTTGAGCCCAAGTAATTGAGCCTTCTTCAGAAGATGTAGTACCGCATTTTTTAAATATGACTACGTCTATTCAGGCAGTTTTAATTTTATTTCTAAACCATGTCCTAGTAGCCATATAATAGAATCAGGTTTATCTTCTGAAGAAAATTACTTGGGCTGAAACCTAGGTAAAGGTTGGTTTCATTACCACAATCGAGGCTGATAGTTTCTTATATATTAGATTACCACGATTGCTAACTGGGCTGCAATGTTGAAAGTATTGGAGTGGAACCTATATCAGGCGGACCTTGTGTAATGACCGACAGGGACGCTCGAGCATTGCGAAGGGTAATTATAAAAAATCGCATGAAATCAAAGAAAAGACTCACTCATGAGTTCCAAAGTGCTACCAGCAGTCCAGCCAGTAGAATAAAAGTGTGGAATTCAATCTACTGGGTACAATGGTCGAGCAGCTTCCCAAAAGCCACATTTTTGTAGTCAATGGAAGGCGACACTTGAGGTGGTTTATCGAGCCATGTCATTGGACAGAGGATGCCTGGAGTAGAGTGGTTCGGAATCATGTTTGGGTTTTTACTTGCCATCAAATGTAGTGCCAACAGTGAAGTACGCAGGTGGTGTTACAATATGGAGGTGTTTCTGATAGTTAGGGTGTGGTCCCGCTACTGCGCTTAAGGAAACGCTAAATGTGAAACGACAAGAACGTTTTTTACTGTTATTGCTTACTGCTTACAGTACAGGAGCACTGCGGACACGATGACGGTATCTGCATTACAATGAGCGATGTACACTTTTAAAAAGTTTAATATAGCGGAAAACCAGAAATATCCTCTACAGTGAGCTTCAATGTAGTTTGAAGATTGTGGATGTTGATGCAGATTGTATCACGCATGGGTAAGACGTATAATCATATAGGTAATACATACAAAAGTAGAACAGAGAAAATTTTGAGGTTAAATGACAAGTAAACTGTTCTTGTTCTACCGATTTTTGTTTATATCTAAGTGGTTTTCGGCTTATTCGACCCTCTTCAGGAAACAACTGACTAGTATGCTTAAGGTACACTGGTTCTTAGGTAGCCAAACATTATAACCGAACAGAACCTTGTGCACCAAACTTGTTTTTTAACGTCGTAAATTATACTTTAGGCTGTAGATATTATAAAACTAAACCTCACAATATTACACAAACATACATACATACTGCAGTATTACAGGTGATATGTATGTATGGATGTAATATTCAGTATTTGATTTATTTACTATGTTTAACATTTTCCATTGTGTAAAGGATAATTTACAATGTTAAAAAACAAGTTTGGTGCACAAGATTCTGTGCAAGTGGTTTGCATCTTTGCTTTGTTTGGTTACCTAAGAACCAATGCCCCTTGCGGACTCTAGCCAGCTGTTTCCTGAAGATGGCCCAATGAACCGACAACCAGTTAGAAATAAGCAAAACTCAGTAGAACAAGAACAGTTCACGTGTTATTCAACCTTAAATATGGAACTATTGGGCGAAGGAATGACGGAAGAATCCGTACATAACAGCGAAAATTATTTATAATCGCAGTTACCAACATATTTTGCCAATGTAAGAACGATTATGCTGCACATTCTTGTCAGCAGTTGGTTGTACAGCTTTTATATGCGCTGCTAGTAGAAATACGTCTGAGTGGCATCAGATTCTGTTCCGCTGTTCGTTGTTGATTAATAATTACAACCACGATATCACAATGTTTCCTCCTATGCAGATGGTATTGAAACAGACACATAAAATAAAGAGAGTTTACAATGCTCCGAAAACGATGTTTTAAAAGTTTCTGAAAAAAAATTGTGGGTACAGTGTGTGATATTCTTTAACACATGTGTTCGTACTGCGAAAGGTAGGTTAGCGGACAGTTTCGTGTTATGTACACTGCTGTGCAAAATGTAAAACTGAAAGTAACTTTCGCCTGATGTGTCACTGCGAAATAACATAGCTCGATTGAACGTCGACCATACATAAGAAACTGCTTCAATATAATACAGGAGATAACTAAAGGAACTACGCAATGGGACGAACAGAACAGTAACTGTATTCAAAGACAATAATCAGACTTACTTTACCGTGATTTATGAGCGCCCCCTGGACATTACAATAGGGAGAACATGGTTCTTAATGCACTGTGTGATCCCACGGAAGATAATGCATGTTTTGCAACGTGCTCCCATGCTGATCACAAAATTGTTAAGGTTTTTTTCTGGTAGGGCGTTCCATTCCTTCACCAGTCCGGTTGCCGACTGTTGCCAAAGCATTCTATACATGCTCGATAGTATTTAAGTCGGGAAACGTGCAGGCCAGTCCATTCACTTAATATCGTCTTGTTCTGACAACTTCTCCGCCTGCACTGTTAGTGCGGTCGCGCACTGTCATCCATAAAAATGAAATCTGAGCTGAACGCACCGCTGAGAAGACGGGCATGGGGAAGAAGTACAATGTTCAAGTAACGTTGACTGGTGAATACACCGTATTCAAAGATCATAATGTCTGTACACCCATGTAACATTACGCCCCTCCATACGCCTTTCCACTGTATAACACCTAGACCATTAAAAAGATCATGTTCGGCAAAATTCCTGGTATTTTACTTGTTCCCACCTGCCGCCATATGAGGGTACGTCCAGGGCCGCTGCTCAGACTGGTCCTGCTCTCATCTCAGAAGAGGATACGACCCCAGTCCTCGTCAGTCCCGTCCCTCCTAGCAGCATCGCAAACAGCGCAGCCAATGTACTGGTATCAAAGGGATACAGCGTACTGTTCGCTGGGGAAAGAGACCACCCTCGTGGAGTCTCCGCGCCACTGTCATCCATAAAACGGAAGTCAGGGCCGAATGCACTCCTGTAGAAACGCACATTCGATGAAGTGCAGCGCCGGAACAACGGATGAGTGTACGGTGTTGAAAGATTTAGAAGTTAGTACTCTCATGTGGCGCTACCTAACGTTTATTGCCGCTGAGTAGTTTCTTTTACAAACAGCAGTCCATACGAGCAAACCATCTATGTGATTACCTACGGTTACTCATACTTTAGGTACTTGGGCTATGCACGGCTCTGTTTAAGAAGAAAAGCTCGATGTAGTCATTGGGTAAAGTCACACATGTCTGTTTTCATGCCCCGCACCTAATTCGCTGCAAATAATTACCTGTAACTGTGATGCTGCTGTCAAATAGTCTATGCATTGGCTAGAATTATGAATTAATAAAATGCAGAGAAATGCAGAGTAAAAGTTAAATGAAAACTTTAGTGACAAGGGTTTTATCCTAACGTCTGTAATTGGTGGAAACGACAGATAATTACGTTGAATGATGTTTATTCAAGAAACGAGACCTCAAATAAACGGAAAGTAGTCCCACGATATTCATTTATAATACAAACAGATAAGACCCTTAGCAAATACAGCATAGGTACATTGAAAGTGTTACGAGAATTATTGCATAACCCCAAACTAAATAGTCACCAGAGATATGCGAATACTAAGACCATTTCGTGATCACAATACATGAAATATTCACCAGATCAAAACAGTTCGAATTCAACACCATGATTCATAAATTAACACACGCAATATAAAGAACGTAATTCATACTCTAGCTGTCCTCAGTTCTGTAATATAAACGAAAGAAGTTAGTGTGCTACTCTGGAGCGCATTCACGCCTTCTTGAAGGTACAATATGGAAGTGGCCACTCACCGCCCAGAAACAAAGATCTCGACCCTCGGTATCACTCGTTACCACAGGCAGGTCTGTCTCCAGCCACATCTCGCGTAAAACTGTCCAGAATCGCTTCCTTGAGCTCTTCATTCGGAAATTCCCAGTCTCCACTCCCTAGCGTTACACTACTGTCGGCTTTTCCACTGGCTGAAAGCCATCCCCACCAAAAATACAGCGATCGTATGTGTTACAGAAATGATTTCACTCATCTTGAACACTTCCCAAACTAATCTCATATGTTACAACAATATTTAAACAAAGAAGGGTTATAAATATTCGGTCACACTCAGATCACTCACAATAATTCCAAATAAAGGATTTTTAATAAATAAATAAGCTATATTCTTGTGCTGGTGCACTCACGTTAAATGACAACGAATTGTCGTTAACAATTATTTAGTCAATTATTCACGCCTCCTGTCCACAAATGTATTTTGGTTCTCTTTGCAATTGAGGTGTCCGCTAACACATGCGATTGACCACTTTCAAATTAGCACATTTTTTTAATGGCACTTGCAATCAACATTTAAATGAAGTTCCTGGCAAGACAATAAAATGTTATTAAATAACTAATCGAGAATGACAATATGCGAGGTATTCATATTACGTATGCTGTGTAATTGTGGAGAATACGATGTTCTGAGAAACATCTGCGTAATAAAAGAGGATGTAAAAGATGTAAATGTCAATAAATAGAATACACTGAAGAGCCAAAGAAACTGGTATAGGCACGCGTATTCAATACAGAGAGATGTAAACAGTCAGAATACGACGCTGCCGTCGGCAACAAACATACGGCGCAGTTGTTAGATCGGTTACTGCTACTACAATGGCAGGTTACCAAGATTTAAGTGAGTTTGAACGTGTTGTTATAGCCGGCGCACGAGCGATGGGACACAGCATCTCCGAGATAGTGATGAAGTCGGGATTTTCCCGTGCGACCATTTCACAAGTGTACTGTGAATATCAGGGTCTGGTAAATCGCTTCGGCCGGAAAGTGACCCTGCAAGAACGGGACCAACGACGACTGCAGAGAATCGTTCAAGGTGGCAGAAGTGCAACTGTTACCCTAATTTCTGCAGATTTCAATGCTGGGCCATCAACAAGTGCAGAGTGCGAAGCATTCAACGAAACATCATCGATATGGGCTTTCGGAGCCGAAGGCTCACTAGTGTACCTTTGATGACTGCACCACACATAACTTTACGCCTCGCCGGGGCCCGTCAACACAGACATTGGACTGTTGATGACTGGAAACATGTAGTCTGGTCGAACTAGTCTCGTTTCAAATTCTATCGAGCGGATGGACATGTACGGGTATGGAGACAACCACATAAATCCATGGATCCTGCATGTCAGCAGGGGACTGTTCAAGCTGGTGGGGGCTCTGTAATGATGTGGGGCAAGTGCAGTTGGAGTGATATGGGATCTCTGAAACGTCTAGATACGACTCTGACAGGTGACACGTACGTGAGAATCCTGTCTGATCATCTGTTATGATTATAGTTTTCTATATCCATAAATGATATGACGAACACGGTGGACAGCAATCTGCGATTGTTACTGATGTGCTGTGATGTGCAGGAAGGTGTTGAAGTTGAGTGACTGTAGGATACAAGATGACTTAGACAAAATTTCTAGTTTGTGTGATGAACAGCAGCTAGCACTAAATGTACAAAAATGCAAGTTGATGCGAATGAGTAGGAAAGACGAACCAGAAGTGTTCGGATGCAGCATTAGTAGTTTCCTACTTGTCACAGCCACGTCGTTTAAATACCTGTTTGTAACATTGCAAAACGTTGAGAATTGTGGGAGAGAAGGCGAATGGCCGTCTTCGGTGTATTTGGAAAATTTTGGGAAAGTGTGGGTCATCTGTAAAGGAGACCGCATGTACGACGCTAGTCAATTCAGACGCGGGCTGCTAGATATGTTACAGGTAGGTTCCAACAACATTGGAGTGTTACGGAGAAGATTCGGAAACTCAAATGAGAATCCCTGGAGGGAAGGCAGCGCGCTTTTCGAGGAACACTACTGAGAAAATTTTGAAAACCAGCATTTAGCTGACTGCAGGGCGGCCCTACTGCCAGGACCACGAAGGTAAGATACGAAAAATTAGGCCTTTCTTTCGTTTTTTCATCGCTCTATTTGCAAGTGCAAGTGAATGTTAAAAGCCACAACAACAGCATTCAATGACAACTTTTGAAATAATATTTTTGTGCTGATATAACGTCTTTGTACAATCCCTAAGGGACAACTTAGATTAATATACGAGAGTAAAGTCGAGCGACGCTGTGAGCCTGATTAAATTCTTGTAGGTTATATCCCTGCATCGTGTTATTAAAAACTTACGACGACATCAGCTGGAGCCTCCCACGCAGCAGATTTTTGCCCTTTCACCTCCATAGGAGTTCCTGCACTTGCACCCATCATGTGGTCCGCTGTCTGATTTTAGATAAGAAATAACAGAAAGAATGTGTGGAAGCAGTGCTCTTTGCAGACTGCTCTACATTGAAGAAATTTTTGGAATGCTAGTCTTCGGCCTGTGCACAATATTCCAGGAGAGTTTAGTTGCATGCTGGAAATAAGTCAGGAACTTACTCTCCTTATTCATATCTAGATTAGCATTAAAATTATCTGATTTTTCGTTAATCGAGTTACCCATTATTCCCGTTAATTGGCTAAATTGTCTTGCAGTATTGTGGTCATAACGGATTGCTGAAGTTGGTTCTGCAGTATACAGACCTCAGCGCGTATGAAGAACTCTAATCAACTGATAAGAACGTTTTGAAACCATCCATGGAATACAAAAATCTCTAGAAAGTGAAATTGATATGGTGTAAGTGGCACGCTAGCGATCTTTATTTTATCAGTGAAAGTACTTTCTACAGCATCGATCACTTCTAAGATCTTACATTCACCTACAAGCAGACTTAATACTCAGTGGTATGTCTAAAGTGATTTATGGAAGCAGAATACAATAAGGAAAATGTATCGATAGTGCAGTTCCGTTTTCTAATGCAAATGTTTCTTTAACATTTCTTCGGTACAAAGCGGATGATATGCTGATAAGAGTCCACACGCAAAATCGCTAAATAACCATGTTACAGAAATAATGCTGATAAAGTTAAAGAAAAATGCTTCAATTGTTTGTTTTATGTGGCGTGTACGTCCTTCCTGTTCAAGTTAGGGTCTTCAGCCTCCCTCTTACGTCGTAACACTTTTTACACAAGTATAGCTGCCGGCCGTTGTGGCCGAGCGGTTCTAGGCGCTTCAGTGAGGAACCGCGCGACCCCTACGGTGGCACGTTCGAAACCTGCCTCGAGTATGACTGTGTGTGATGTCCTTAGGTTAGTTAGGTTTAAGTAGTTCTAAGTTCTAGGGACTGATGACTTCAGATGTGAAGTCCCATAGTGCTCAGATCCATGTGAGCCATTTGAAGAAGTATAGCCATTAACATTACAATTTAATTAAATAGTGTTAATAATTATAATACAAATGGATGATCAAAAAGTTTCCATTCGAGGGCATCGCTTCAGCTTATATGCAAATTAGCCCGACTCCTATGCGGGTATACAAGCACCGACATGTAGGTAAGGGATTAGTGTCTTTTCGACGTGCATGCGGTAAATTCTGAAACGTGAAGTATTGCGACATTATTATCAAACGTGTGGAAACCTGACCAACGTGCTGTTATTTTTTCTTGGCTAACGAGGGATAAACACCGGTACACATCCATGGGAGAACGAAGAATGTGTATTGTGCAACATGTATCTCGTAAACCATCGTTGTGGAATTATGCTCCAAGTTCCATGCTGGTCGCGATTCGTCAGTCGATATGGGAGGCCAGTCTCATCCATTACAGACCAATTGAGGTAGGAGGCACGCGAGAACCCGCCCTACAGCTCCGATATCTCCTCATGAGACTGCCAAGCTTTTTTTTTTTTAAAAGGCCTTTAAGAGTCGACGATTCCTCTCGGACGAGGATATTCAGCGGGCAGTTGCGGGACTTCTTCACGCAGTAGGGTACCGTGTTTTATTGAACGAGTATCTTGAACCTGGTGCATCGGTTTGATGGTTGTCCCAACGCTCAGAACCATTTTACGCCAGTGGCTTATCGATTCTGGACTGTACAGCCTTCGAGAGGAAACTTTTCAATAGTCCCTTATAACAAAAATGTTAGTAAGATTAGTGGAGGGGCTATTTGAAACTGCACTCATGCTCATAAATTAAGGATAATGCTGATACATGGTGAAACAACACTCAGGTGGGCGGTTTGCGTGTTTAAATCACCTCGGGGTATGATCATGCGGTGCATTTGACCTGCGGTCGTCGCACGGTGGCGCTGGCAGCAGTCCACATACGCAGAGGTGTATGCAGACGTTTTGAGACGTGCTAATGGACACTGTGTGTTGAAAATGGTTCAAAGAACACATATCGATGACGTTATGTGGGGTAGAACACTAGGGCGAGTGGAGGTTGGTCAGAGACAGCAGGTCGTAGCACGGGCCCTCCATGTGCCAGAGAGTATGATCTCAAGATTATGGCAACGATTCCAGCAGATAGAAAACGTGTCCAGGAACTACAGTACGGGACGTGCACAGTGTACAACACCACAAGAAGACCGATATCTCACCGTCAGCGCCCGCAGACGGCCACGGAGTGCTGCAGGTAGCCTTGCTCAGGACATTACCGAGCCACTGGAACAGTTGTCTCCAGACACACAGTCTACAGACGACTGAACAGAGATGGTTTATTCGCCCGGAGACCTGCAAGGTGCATTCCACTGACCCTTGATCACAGGAAAATCCGTAAAGCCTGGTGTCAAGAACACAGTACATGGTCATTGCAACAATGGTCCGAGGTTATGTTCATGGACGACTCCAGGTTTTCATCTGGCGTGAACCAGGAATCAGATACCAACCTCTTAATGTCCTTGAAAGGGACCTGTATGGTGGTCGTGGTTTGATGGTGTAGTGTGGGATTATGATTGGTGCACGTACACCCCTGCAAGGATTTGACAGAGGAACTGTAACAGGTCAGGTGTATCAGGACGTCATTTTGCACCACTATGTCCGCCTTTTCAGGGGCGCAGTGGGTCCCACCTTCCTCCTGATGGATGATAACGCACGGCCCCACCGAGCTGTCATCGTCGAGGAGTACCTTGAAAAAGAAGATATCAGGCGAATGGAGTGGCCTACCTGTTCTCCAGACCTAAACCCCATCGAGAACGTCTGGGATGCTCTCGGTCGACGTTTCGCTGCATGTCTTCAAACCCCGAGGACACTTCAGGAGCTCCGACAGGCACGGTGTAAGAATGCGAGGCTATACCGCAGCAGCTGCCCGATCACCTGATCCAGAATATGCCAACCCGTTGTGCGGCCTGTGTAAGTCTGCATGGTGATCATATTCCATATTGATGTCGGGGTACATGGGCAGAGAACAGTAGCGTTTTGTAGCACATGTGTTTCGGGACGGTTTTCTCAACTTATCACCAATATCGTGGACTTACAGATCTGTGTCGTATGTGTTCCCTATGTTCCTATTCTATTAGCGCCAGTTTTGTGTAGTGCCACATTGTGTGGAATCGCAGTCAACAATTATCCTTAATTTATGAGCATGAATGTAGATGACTGTATGTGGGCGGTTTGAAAAATTCTCGGAACCACCACGAAAGGTCTGGGCTAGCGCAACGAGTAATTCACGTGATATTCATTGGACTGTTGCCTGTAAACACGCGACACGTCAGTGCTCTAGGAAGAGATCTGTGACGGTGACGCGGCTCTGTTGCTCCCGCGTAGTAATTTGCGAAGATGGAAAAGATAGAGATTCGAGCAGTGGTCAAGTACTTCTTAAAGAAGGGTATGAAAGCAAAAGACATTCATGACGATTTCCAAACTGCACTGGGGGACTCTGCTCCTTCATATTCAACTGTTGCCAAGTATACAAATGAATTTAAATTTGGTCGCGAGAGCTTAAATGATGATCCGTGCAGTTGTCAGCCAAGACGTGTCACTAATCCAGAAATCATTGCAAAAGTGCACAAAAAGGTCACGGAGGATCGCCGAATGAAAGTGCGTGAAATTGCTCAAGCTTGCAGATGTCATCTGAAAAGCTATATCACATTTTAACTGAAGAATTAGAAATGAAAAAATTATCTGCAAGATGGGTACCACAACTCTTGGCGCGTGCCGGCACACATGTGCCGTCGCCATGGCAAAATTACACAAACTAAGGTATGAATTGTTGCCACACCCACCTTATTCACCTGTTATGGTTCCATCAGACTTCGATCCCTCCCCAAAACTGAAAATTTTTCTTGGTGTATGAAGATTCACTTCAAACGAAGAACTGACAGCCGGAGTTTACAACTGTTTTGCAGGCCTGGAGGAAACTCATTTTCGAGGTGGGATCAACGCACTGGAACGTAATTGGACCAAGTGCATTAATCTACAAAAAGACCACATCGAAAAATAAAAAAGTGTCAGTGATGTAGGTACTTTTTTTCTATTCCGTTCCGAGAACTTTTCGAAGCACCCTCGTGATATGGGCTAACTACAGCACTGCTACTACTACTGTTACTTTTATTTTAATAACAACAATAATAACATTAGCGATAGAGGTAGAATATGCAAATGCACTTATAAGAAAGGACAGTTAAGTGAAATATTATGATTTATCGAGTTTCGTGACAGGAAATATAGTGTTTCAGGGACCAGTTCTGAAAAATGGGGAAGTTCTAGTGGGAAAATGGGAGTACTTAATTGCATTCCGGCGAGGTATGCATTCAGACGTAAGGATAAATATTATTGCTGGTCTAGAGGTACGTCATTTGTTATTGTTAGGCACTAGAGATATTCGTATTTCACTTTTCTCGTGTTGTGAGGGAGACCATACTAAATTCGGGTGCCTGCAACCAAAAAGGATTTAGAGAAGGCGATGGTGTGATGAAGAAAGGTTTGCCTTGATGGGAACGAGTGTATCTATTGCGTTCGGATTAAAACTGCGAGCCGCACCAGTGCTCGAATTCGGGATCTTTTCCTTTCTCGGGCAAGTGCTCACCGACTAACCTATCGAAGCACGACTGACAACCACATTATTTATTATGTTGTTCAGACAAGTGTATTGAAGTCGAGCGGAGAGACTAGGGACTGTGTACGTTGATCAGACGTAAAGCTGACATGATGTTCACAAGTCTCTGCGCTTGTCTGCATGGACAGGTTAACTGCAGGGAGGATAGCGAAATGCAATAAAAATGAAGAACGTTACTGATATATCGTTCGCGGATGTTCGTCACCGGCTCCGATCATTCTCACTATCCTGAAAAGGATATTCCAGAATAACATATCTTTTATCAAAAATCACTAGTACAAGCGCTTATACTCGTACAAATTGTTTTTTAGCTCATAGGAAAGATCTTTTCATATTTTTATACTGCTTTTACTTCTTCAAAATGCTCAAGTCATATTCCGGGAATGAGTGCGACGTCCCTAAACATCTTTTGGATCAACACTGTATAGTATAATTTACGCCATCAGACTATCTCCCTATTTTCATTGAGAAGAAGTATTTCGTTAAAGGAGTCTTCCGTAAATGAGAACTTCGCTGAAATTTCTGTCAGAAGGCGTCATCATATTTTAATGTTACGTGGGAGGCGGAAACTTAGGGAGGGAAGTCATCCGTTTTGAAGTTAATTTCGTCCCTCGTTCCTCAGCCTCGACCGAAACCGCTTTCCCCGCCTTTACGAGGAAGAGGCGAAGGCTGCGCGCCGAGACATTGGAGCTTAACTCACTCGAAATAAGAACGGAATCTCGTTTCAGGTCTGCGCCTTGGATGGTGCTGCCTAACGAATTTCTTTCTGGATTTCGATATAAGATGTGTAATTCGATTCAGATAACGGCTTTGTGGGGCAATATCGTTGGACACGATGCTCAAAATGCGACCAGCTACACTACATTATTTCCTCACTGGATGAATATGTGTTGAGAACACAAAGTTCTCTCTGACGAGATGTTAGATGGTAGTGGCTTCACGTAGCATAATATAGGGTGAGCATAAAGTCGTTTCCTGAGCGCAGTTTTCTTTTTTTTCTAAGGAACTTTGCTAGATACAGTTGTGTGGTATGTTGCAAATGGTAGCTTAGTTCATAGACATTTTGTGGATACACTTTCACTTTATACCGTTTTCTTGCAAACACTAGCTTAACACATGAAGTTTTTATGGATACACATTATGTCACATCTTCAAGCATGAGTAGTATTTAAGAGAGATGGTTCACCACCACAGTGAGGTTTGTTTGGTCGCCTGTACTTAGATGAAACCTTTCTGGACAGATGGATCGGTGGAGATGGTTCACGAAGGAACTACCATCCTGTAAGAATGATTATCTCAATAAATATACACTTTATATCAAAGATTGAATAACCGATGTCAATTAAAACTCACAGACAAAATGCATAAGGCATAATAAGCAATGTATTACATTAACTTTTTGTAAAATAAACTACGGTTTAGACTTCCTCTTCTGGCTAATTTCACTTGTTTCTGCCTCAGAGACATTAGGAGGTATGTGTCGTCATTTCTCTGTGTAATACACTCATGTTCAGAAAAAACAGAACACCTTGAGAGTAGAGTAGGACGTTCATATTCACAAGTCATGTACATTAGCATGTTCTGCAGGAATGATTAGCATTTCAGTCACCTCAGTTCAGCATGCGTCCTGTTGCCTAGCAGGCATAGGGTCCGCCATATACCCTGATAACTTACTCGATGCGTGATGGCATCGACGCATATGAGACTGGAATGGCGTTCAGTGGGGTAGCCATCCATGCTGCATTCACCTGGTTCCAAATTCCATCTGTGGCGATTGGCATTGCGTTATAGCGCTGCACCTGTCGTTTTACCACATATCTCACACAGTTTAGATTGGCGACAAGTCTGGCGATCTGACGTCCTGTGACACCAAGAAGGCTCGTGTACGTGCAGCAACATGTGGTCATGCATTCTTTTGCTGAAAAATGGCGTCTGGAGTTGAGCCGTGGTCGGTTCGCGTCAATGCCGTTTTTCCTTTTACGCATTTTTTCACCATCGAGTGGCGTCTTATTCCTCCCTCAGTTACTATCTGAACGAGTTGCTCACTCGCCTCCGTCAGTGGCAGCAGCAGCATTTATCGATACTAGTATTGCTGTAACTTCTTTGGTGTGGCAGTTATATTTCCGTGTCATAGTGTGTGGGTAGTTGGTGGGTTGCAGCGGAGCAGCAAGGAAGTCTCTGCGGCGTGAGATCATGCCGGGGCCGCTGGCGGCGTGCACCCTTGGTCGGAGCTGTGTGGCACTAGCTGCGAGAACTGGTAAGTTCGTCGCCCACTGCACCTGCGTACTGGAGTTTAGTAATCAGTGAACCTGTCATGAAAGCTCAACCGTTGTCACATCTCTTCGTTGATAGCTGGTAGTCCCATCCTGGGCTGTCTCTGCTGTGTTGGAGTCGGCAAAATTTTGCAGCCGTCCCCCCTGTATGGTGTTTAACCTTTCAAACGATTATAATTTATTAGTGAAGTGCACCAGCAGTATCTTCTGCCTTGTGGCCGTTAACGTTCTGGTTACCTGCGCTGGTCGTTAGCGTAGTTTTGTGGCAGTGTGTTTCCCTCGCTGTGTTGATGCTGTAGGGCACAGCGTGTAGTTTGGCAGCCAGGTGTTGTCTTCCTTTTCTCTTTAAGTGTTTATTGTGCCTTGACTGTGTTTATAAACCAATTATTAATACATAATCCTGCTGCGATCCTCGTCTTCGCTGGTACTTTGGGTTGTTGTGCTCTTGGTTGGGTGGAAGGGAATTGATTAGGCGGTTGCCTGGTTCCTCAGCTGTCCGTAGATCGTGCTGCAACCCGATTGTTCAGTGTTACGCTTGGCTGTCTCTCTCACCTAGACATTGGTTAGAGTTTCCTCCCCAGGCTGACCCTTGGAACACTTCTGAGCACCACTGTTTGTTGTCTGTGACTGTCATTTTACTTGGTCGCTGGTACAGTGCCAGGCCTTCAGGCGGGTATTGATATTGCCTGTTTTATGTTTAGTATATGGCCTTCAGCCGAACTTCAAAAAATGGTTCAAATGGCTCTAACCACTATGGGACTTAGTATCTGAGGTCATCAGTCCCCTAGACTTAGAACTACTTAAGCCTAAGATGAAAAGGGAGATACGGTACTGCGTGAAGAGTTTGACAAAGCACTGAAAGACCTGATTCGAAACAAGGCCCCGGGAGTAGACAACATTCCATTACAACTACTGACGGCCTTGGGACAGCCAGTCCTGACAAAACTCTACCATCTGGTGAGCATGATGTATGAGACAGGCGAAATACCCACAGACTTCAAGAAGAATATAATAATTCCGATCCCAAAGAAAGCAGGTGCTGACAGATGTGAAAATTACCGAACAATCAGTTTAATAAGTCACGGATGCAAAATACTAACTCGTATTCTCTACAGACGAATGGAAAAACTGGTAGAAGCTGACCTCGGGGGAGATCAGTTAGGATTCCGTAGAAATGTTGGAACACGTGAGGCAATACTGACCCTACGACTTATCTTAGAAGCTAGATTAAGGAAAGGCAAACCTACGTTTCTAGCATTTGTAGACTTAGAGAAAGCTTTTGACAATGTTGACTGGAATACTCTCTTTCAAATTCTGAAGGTGGCAGGGATAAAATACATGGAGCGAAAGGCTATTTACAATTTGTACAGAAACCAGATGGCAGTTATAAGAGTCGGGGGGCACGAAAGGGAAGCAGTGGTTGGGAAGGGAGTGACACAGAGTTGTAGCCTATCCACGATGTTATTCAATCTGTATATTGAGCAAGCAGTGAAGGAAACAAAAGAAAAATTCGGAGTATGTATTAAAATCCATGGAGAAGAAATAAAAACTTTGAGATTCGCCGATAACATTGTAATTCTGTCAGAGACAGCAAAGGACCTGGAAGAGCAGTTGAACGGAATGGTCAGTGTCATGAAAGGAGGGTATAAGATGAACATCAACAAAAGCAAAACGAGGGTAATGGAATGTAGTCGAATTAAGTCGGGTGATGCTGAGGGAATTAGATTAGCAAATGGGACACTTTAAGTAGTAAAGGAGTTTTGCTATTTGGGGAGAAAAATAACTGATGATGGTCGAAGTAGAGAGGATATAAAATGTAGACTGGCAATGGCAAGGAAAGCGTTTCTGAAGAAGAGAAATTTGTTAACATCGAGTATTGATTTAAGTATCAAGAAGTCGTTTCTGAAAGTATTTGTATGGAGCATAGCCATGTATGGAAGTGAAACATGGACGATAACTAGTTTGGACAAGAAGAGGATAGAAGCTTTTGAAATGTGGTGCTACAGAAGAATGCTGAAGATGAGATGGGTAGATCATATAACTAATGAGGAGGTATTGAATAGGATTGGGGAGAAGAGAAGTTTGTGGCACAACTAAACTAGAAGAAGGGATCGGTTGGTAGGACATGTTCTGAGGCATCAAGGGATCACCAATTTAGTATTGGAGGGCAGCGTGGAGGATAAAAATGGTAGAGGGAGACCAAGAGACGAATACACTAAACACATCCGAAGGATGTAGGTTGCAGCAGGTACTGGGAGATGAAGAAGCTTGCACAGGATAGAGTAGCATGAAGAGCTGCATCAAACCAGTCTCAGGACTGAAGACCACAACAACAACAACAACAACAAGCCTAACTAACCGAAGGACATCACACACATCCGTGCTCGAGGCAGGATTCGAACCTGCGACCGTAGCAGCAGCGCGGTTCCTTGACTGAAGCGCCTAGTACCGCTCTGCCACAGCAGCCTGCCAGCCCATCTTCATAGTAACCTTAAGAATAGGCCTTCACTCGTGTTTCATTTAAAATTCTTGTTGCTCTACATTTAGGTCTTCAGCCGCGTTTGTTTCAGAATCTGTGGCTTTAATATGTAAAAATCCTTGTCTGTAAGGTTTCTCTTTAATTATCTTTAATTCTTGAAACGGCCTCTGTAAATGTTTATCTTTAGGTTGTCTTTAATTATTCTTGAGTAATTATTTGGGCCTTCAGCCGACAATATACTTCAAGTTTTCTTAAGATGTTTTTCTGTTGTACTGTGTAAAGGCTTATCTTTAAAGTCTCTCATTGATTACGTACAGAATTTTTTTTTTAAATTGTTCTTTCAGCCGAAGAATTAACTTGAATTTTCCTTAATATGGCTTTTAGCCGGAATTTGTAAATGTTTGGCTTTGAAGAATTTCCGTAGCTCGTCTGAAATATTATTTCGGCCTTTAGCCGAGAAGATGTAATTTTTCAGCTGTTACTCTAGATCTGGTGTTTTAATAGCAATCATTTAAACTTGTTCTGAAGAATTTACTTGGGCCCTCAGCCGTGTATTGATCTTTGTTGTTTTTATGAGAAAACTGTGCATTGGTTTGAGGAATAAAGTCGTGTGTGTTGGTGTATAACTAAGAGTAATTGACCTTGGCCCCTTTCCACAACCTGATCCGCTCTGTCCTGCGAAACCAGATTTCAGGCGTGTTGTGCAGAAAGGGTATGGCTACGAGTCGTAGGATGTCATTCACGTAGGTCATACCGGTCACAGCGCTCTGGACACGCCCAGGTCTGATTTGTGGTTGTAGCCAAAAGCAACTTACACCATAAGGTCTTGTGCGAATGTAGTCACTGTGACGCCGCTCCCACTATCTGCGGCGAATCAAAAAGCGGTCTTCATTTCCAAACCAACAGAGCCTGGACTCTTCCGAATACAGCATCTGATGCTATTCCTGTTTCCAGTGACATCGTCCCATTGCCGTCTAACATGGTTCTCACGTTCGTCAAAGGTAGACGGAGAAGTGGACGACGCCCTTCTAACCCATGCCGTAATAAAGGAGACGAACTGTAACCCCTGATAATGTAGGATGTGCTTTGCTGTTCCAGTGTTGCGCCAGATCTGAGACGGACGCAGATCTGTCCTGCAGTGCCATTCGGATGAGGTGTCGATCTTCTCTGGGATGGCCTGGGTGGTGCGACCAGGCCCATCTCGTCGTGTTCTATGGTCTTCCGTGAACCATTCTGCACATACCCGATGCAGTGCCCAAACACTTGGTTCCACAAGAGCAGCAGTATCCCGGACGGATGTATCCCATTCTCTCACACCAATAACGCGGCCTCCTTCAAACTCACGTTTGCGAGACATCCTTCACGTCTGGTCAAGTCACACTGATTCATTACCTTCGGCTTCTAGTGACAACAAGAGCCACAGGCACATTTTACTGGTAAGTGGCGTTGCTTCGCAGTATCGATGTTGAACTTGAACCTGCGGGCCCACATGGTTCAAATGCTAATAGTTTTTGCGGAACACAATAGTGTATATATCCTCTGAATATGGGCGTCCTATCTCTAGTGTTTCAAGGTGTTCTGGTTTTTTTTTCTGAACATGAGTGTATCTGAATTATTGAATAATAATCATTTCATCGAAGAAACCTTGGGCACTATCATATTAATTTTATTCTGATGATTTCATGTATTCTCGGAGATTTATTAGGAAACTGTGCGCACATTGTGTGACGGCAGAAGGACCGACTGCTTGTCGAAACGTGTCGTTTAAACATAATAATCTCAACAGGTTGAACCTTCAGATTTATTTTTACGAAGTTCAAATTAAAATCCATTACCACTTCTTACGTGGCAATAAATGTAGTATTTTGACTGTCAACGAGCCATCAGACAATGAGGATGTTCAGTAGCTGCGAGGGCCTGATACATCAAAAGATCATGATGCGTGATGGTATTTAATGACAGTAATTCGGTACAATAGAAAATTTGGCTGAACCTCGATGTGCATTTGTGGCGTATCATTTATTCATGCACTGCATAATTTCAGTAAGATATAAATATTTTTCTCACTTTTATCTTCCAGAAAGGAATAGTCCACCATCATGGACGCCGCACTCAACAACTAACTCCTCTTGACTTTGTCAGTGGGCTTAGGTTGAGTTCATCTAAAGTTCCTGATGTGCAAACTCTTACGGTCGAGATGCTGTGGACGCGACGGCGGTAGAGATGTTGGTAAAGACATGGAGAGAAGGAGAGAAATTGCCTACAAGTTTTAAGAGGAACAAACGGAGCGCATGTGGTAATGTATCCGTAAAAAAAAGTTAAGCCTTTCATTGCATCAAACAGTGTAGCTGTATCTACCACAGTTCCCCAGAAATACGTCTCTATCATCAGGGAAAGGCTTTACGCTCACTGAGCACATTTGGAAGTGAATCTAAACAGAATTGCATGAGCTCCCGTCACAGTATTGTGAATGGATGACCTGCCTAGAGAGCCCTGTGCGTTGAAGCACCACTTCCGGGACGAGCAGTTGTGCCGGCCCCACATAAAGTTCACCCGGTGGTTTAACTACAGGGTCGGTGTGCTGGCCAGCCTAAACGCGATTTTTAGGCGAATCCCCGCATCGCACTACCCCATTACCGCCTCCGATACTCGACTCGCAAATATTTACAAACTTTCGCTCACTTTCCTGTGAATAACATGCACGCAGACAACTGGAGTACAAACGTTCCCCTCCCGTGCGGATAATGGGATGGCGCAGGAAGGGCACCCGGCCACCCCTCAAATCAACCATGACAGATCTGTTTATAACCATACTGAACCTGCGCCTATGCAGGACAAAGGCACGAGAAAAACAAGACGGAGAAGAATTCTATGTGAACAGATCTCCAGTTCCTCTAGCACATGTACAACACGATACATAGGATTTAAGTGACATTAGGAACCAGTTACACACTGGAAGTATCATAGGGCAGGTCACTGTGGAAAAAAAACTCTTCAACGAACACAAGATAAGGAAAAGAAGAATAAGAAGTGTGAAGCGTAGATAAATTTGTTTCATTGAGGTAAATCCACGGAACAAAACTTTAGCCACCCCATTTAAAGAGCGTCTGGTCGGCTTGGACCACTGTAGATTGTGTTGATCTGCCGGAAGGTCATGTGACCCTCCACGATTGATATAAGTCATGACAGGGATATTGTATATGCCAGTTGGTGGTGTGGAAGCAGCGCAAAAGTTAGGTCAGTGTGCAAACGCGACACAATGGCCGAATAAATTTTCGGGGTTTGGACTTGCCGACGCCCACATCATGAATGAAATTACCTATCAACGTGGATTACCCAACGTCTTTACAAGGAATGGTGTACATCTCGCAATCATGTAACACGTACAGCAAATAGTGGTCGTAAAAAGATCCTAACCGGCAGTGTAATTCCTTGTCAATGACAATCTATTAAATATGCTAATTTACTTACATCGTTTACTGCTGTTTAGTTTAAATTGATGTGCCAGATAGTTGTTAGTTTTGGTAGTCTGAGGCTGGCTGTGTGGGTGATGCCCAAAAGCTATAAAAAAAAGACAATCGTTTTCAAACTGGAAATGACTTGTTGCTGTTAGTGATTTTCAGGTTCACCTCAATCAGTTTCCGAATGAACATAGCGAAGGAAACTGCATGTGGTGTACATTTGAAATTGGGTAGCTCGCTAAAGGCCATTACTCAGCATGGCACGTAAAGCTATGTATTTTCAGTAGACAAACAACACAAACTTAGCAGTAGCTGTTTGCAGGACTGTAACGCGTTCCGGCCGGTCGTGGTATTGCCTCTTTTCAAATGATACAAAGCGTCGAGTGTATCAATGGGCAATGAGGCATTTAAACATCAGTGCACGGAGAGAATATGTCAAGCAGGTGCTGATGATTGTGTGACGCTTCGCGGGTTTTTTTCACACCATGAACTGACACCACTGATCTAAGTTTCCCTGGCATGAGCTAGGATGACATTTACTTAAACGCTAGCTGTTCCCAGGCACGCATTACTGTAGCTCATTCTGTTTAAATGGAAAAGAAAGAAAGAGAAAGCACGTGCTAGTCTCCTACTTCTCCCTGCCTCTATTCATCTCCTCCACCCCCTCTCTTTCTCCACCTTCTCCTCTCTTTCTTTCTCTACTTCCTCCCTCCCATCTCCCCCTGCCCCTCTCTTGTTCAACTCCTTCTCTTTCCTTCTCTCTCATCTCCTCGCCCTGCCTCTGTGCACCTTTTCATCCCCCTCTCTCTCAACCTCTTTCTGCCCTCTATATACATCTCCTCTCTTGTTCAATTCCTTCTCTTTCCTCCTCTTTAACCTCCTCCCCTCTCTCTGTCCACATTTTGATCCCCCTTTCTTTCAACCTCTTCCTGCCCCATATATATATCTCTATTGTTCAACTCCTTCCCTTTCCTCCTCTCTCACCTCCTCCCCCTCTTTCTGTCCACCTTTTCATCCCCCCCCCTGCCTCAACCTCTTCCTGCCCCCTACATACGTCACCTATCTTGTTCAACTCCTCTTTCCTCCTCTCTTACCTTCTCCCCCCCCTGTCGATCTTTACATCCCCCTCTCTCTCAACCTCTTCTGCCCCCTATGTACATCTCCTACTTCCCCTCCTTTGTTTATCTCCCTTCCTCCTCTCTCACCTCATTTCCCTTTCTCTGCCCATCTTTTCATTCCCCTCTCTCTCAACCTCTTCCTGCCTCCTCTATACACCTTCTACTTCCCCTCTCTTGTTTATCTCCTCCTCCTTCCTCCTCTCTCACCTCCTCCTCCTCTCTCTGTCCACCTTTTCATACCCCTCTCTCTCCACCACCTCCTGTCCCTGTAAGGGACCAAACTGGTGACGTCATCGGTCCCTAGATTTACACACTACTTAAACTAACTAATGCTAAGAACAACACACACATCCATGCCCGAGGGAGGACTCGAATCTCCGACGGGAGAGGCCGAGCAGTCCGTGATACGGTGCCTCAGACCGCGCGGCCGACGAGTTAGAAACAGACTGTCCCCCCTTGGGTCGTCTGGAGCACTGGGTACTGAGGCACCTCCCCCCCCCCCTTCCCATGTTATGACTTAGTCCCAATACATAAACACACACACACATAATATATATATATATATATATATATATATATATATATATATATATATATATATATATATATATATATATATAATCATTAGAGTATCGTGTAAGACTTTGAAGTAAATCGCTAAAGAACTTTACGAGATTTTTGACAATAACGTTTCCCTTTACATATTAAATATTTATTTACATATGTATTCGAAAATAGGTACACAAAAACACGCACGTATTAGAATACAACGTGTGTCAAAATTTCAAGTCAAACAACCACAACCATTCGAGTTTTGCATAAGCAAATATACGTAGGCAGAATTTTTGTACGAGTATATAAAATTCCATCTTCATGATGAAATTGCAGTTGACACTTACGTCTTGAAAGATGACAACATCTGTTTCGATAGGACTGCACACATACTATTTTGACGAACACTATGGGTCTCTACCGTATTCCGATTGCCCCACTATGTCAACAGAAAATCACATAAAAATCCCTGGGGCTATTTGGAACAGAGAGTGAAACATAGCAATCAACGGCTCCACAGTTTGATAGTTCTACGGTATCCGATTATCTATAAATTGCTACAGCTGGGTATGGCATCTATGAAGAAACTTGTGGCCTTCCTTCCCTGTCGATCAGAGGCAATTATCACTGCTAAAAGGGATGTCCCACGGTATTAGAGCGCTGTCTTCAAAAGTGACTAATTTTTTGTGCGATGTTTTTTCAGTGGCCTACACTGTGATCGAATTATGAATGCGAAAGTTACGGGGGGACTGGTAGTAATAGATGAACATGCACCCTTTTGGACTCAATGTAGGATGCAGGGAAGCCCACCGTTGTGGCCGAGCGGCTCTAGGCGCTTCAGTTCGGAACAGCGCCGCTGCTACGGTCACACGTTCGAATCCTGCCTCGGGCATGGATGTGTGTGATGTCCGTAGGTTGGATAGGTTTAAGTAGTTCTAAGTCTAGGGGACTGATGATCTCAGATGTTAATTCACATAGAGCCATTTGAACCATTTTAGGATGCAGGTAAATAATGTTTACTAAGGGTGAAGTATTCACGATTGAATCAGGGGTTGGAATAATTGCTCTATTGGCCGGAAAAGAACGGGATTTAGGGAGCGCTCATACGACAGAAACATAGATGCGTTGTGTAGCCACTTTAATAGAGAACAACACGTACGTATTTGGCCCTAACGAAAGTTACTGTAACATTTCATATCGAGCTGCTAAGTGGTCATGTTCACTATGTGCCTTCAGGAACTGGAAATCTATCCGATCACTATCTTGGAGACACGTCTTCTACTCATTGAATGAGTGAGTCTCATGCGAGCTAATTTTTAAGAATTAAAAAAACATATTAATGTGATACCCGGGTTCAGCTTGCTGATTTGTGTTCTCTGGGATGTTGCGCTACCTGTTGTCTACCCTACGAGTATGCTTCTTGCAATTACAACTAACAATACGGCTTATGCATTGTTTTCCGTGTTATAAGACTGTAGGGTTTTCGTTATACAGTCGGGCATAATGTGCGAGACTTGTTGGTTAGTTACAGAAGCTTGCAGTACGGCACTAAAGTGCATACATTCATGCTCACTTTTCCACTTCGTCCGACAGTAGCTCTTTCAGTTCTCCTGTGTAAAACTCAACTCAGAATTTATGTCTTCCTAGCAACTTGTGCCCTTTGTCCTACGCCACGTGGTGAGTGTCTGGCGCCCCTTCATGTTTCGTTACCGTAGTCGGACCGCGAGCCAAAGTTATATGAATAGTTTCGCGTCTTGCTGGTTGTATTTCTTTAGTACAGGAGGCTACCTAGCGATTCACCCACAATAGCATCTTTCTTAGTCTTTGGCTGACTCATGGTGGTGGTCGTTGCATGCCTACAACCCCTTCCTTTAGTAAATTGGACCCCATTTGATAATACGGCGATCGTCCCTAAAATTCCTTGTCTCCTGCTATCGTGGCTTATTTTGAACGAGCATTGGTGCAAGCTGCTGAACTCAATTCTTTCTTCCCCCACCCCCATTTGATTGTATAATTGTTCAGTATTCAACTGTTAAATAAATGAGTCCTTTAATCTGTACATTCTCCCGTTCGTTGCGTGAAACCATCCTTAGTGTCACAGTAGAGTAATGAAGAACTATAACGGTTGCTACAAGGTCGTGCAGGTCTCGCGCCATTAATGATAGGATCAAGATTCAATATCGCGCGCCTGGCACGACCATTGCACGCATGGCACCGATAATAGTAATAATAATTTTCAATTATCCCCCATTGATAAACTGGGAAGTGTTCACGGCTCAGTGTGAGTACGTGAGCACTAAATCCACTTGATGTGGTGGAAGTAGTGGCCTCTGTTTTACCTTGCTGGTTTAAAAAAAAAATATAAAAAATTACAGCCCCTACACAGATGGATAGTAACGTGTAAAATAAAACGAGCCATGGCTTTTAACATACTGAGTATTAGTTCGCTATTCAGCTGTCTAGAAGACGACAGTTCAGTGAGGTACATTCCTGTACCGCGACAGGTCTCTCCATTTGGACAGCTCCTGCCGTTGGCCAGAAACGTGAATCATTCCTACCACAGGCCTCCGCCACTGCGCGCCACGCACCGCTAGACAGAATCGTCCTAGGAAACTGACCACATATATATTCGATCGCTGTACT
The DNA here is from genome assembly GCF_021461395.2 of Schistocerca americana. Lineage (NCBI taxonomy): Eukaryota > Metazoa > Arthropoda > Insecta > Orthoptera > Acrididae > Schistocerca > Schistocerca americana. The sequence goes on from NC_060124.1 coordinate 146,348,225, forward strand.
TACAATTAAATATTACGATTTCGGTCTCAACTGAACGACATTCGACAATGAGTGAAGTAGTATTAGTTCGCTATTGAACTGTCTAGAGGACGACATGGTTTAGTCAGCTACATTCCTACATCCCAACAGGTCTTTCCATTCGGACGGCTCCTGCCGTTAGCGGGAAACATGAATCATTCCCGCCACATGCCACCGCCACTTCGCGACACGCACCCTAGACAGAATCGTCCTAGGAAACTGGCCATATATTTATTTGATCGCTGTACTTACAATTAAGTATTACGATTTCGGTCTCAACTGAACGACATTCGACAATGAGTGAAGTAGTATTAGTTCGCTATTGAACTGTCTAGAGAACGACATGGTTTAGTCAGCTACATTCCTACATCCCAACAGGTCTTTCCATTCGGACGGCTCCTGCCGTTAGCGGGAAACATGAATCATTCCCGCCACATGCCACCGCCACTTCGCGACACGCACCCTAGACAGAATCGTCCTAGGAAACTGGCCATATATTTATTTGATCGCTATACTTACAATCAAATATTACTATCGTGGTCTCAATTGCACAGAATTCAACAATGAGCAAAGTATTGAAAATACACGATGCTGATGGCTGTGGCTGTGGCTGTGGCTCTGCAAATAGTAATATCTGTATAATTTTCCCTTTGTTATCACAGTATTCCACGTCAGATCCATACCTTACTTCCTTACAATTGAACATAGTCATTCTCTCTGCACATGTTCGGAACACACATACAAACTTTATACGCCTGATGCTCATGGCGAACCTATTAAGCTTCTCCTACTACTAAGTATAATACTCCGTCAATAACTGATTGCTGGTGATAGGAAACAAACTGAGCGTAAATCAGCATTGGGTGGACGTGTCTCATAAGTTTTTCCTGCGAATGGTACCACCCTGTCTTAGAAAGACGTTAAAGAAACACTGTTACTTTCACGAGTGGTCTTGGTTCTACAGGTGCTCACAAGTATCCATGTTAAAAGTTATACTGGCTTTATAAATCGAGGTACGACATTATCTCCGAATGAAGTGGTTTTTCCAGAAAAATACTGCAACAGTGATTATAGATAGTAATCGCCGGAGTGTATATTACCAGACTGAAAGTGCCGTTACACGTCGTCAATGGGTTTAAGCTCGTAATAAAATCACCAAATTTAGAAAGTGATTTGGATAGGGAATGTGGCATGAAGCAATTATTTGCAACTCCCTCATGTCACTGCTAATATTCCTCCAGTATTTATTTGTACTGCATTCTCTCTTGATGCTACATCAGAGGTTCTGTGATATGTCCACGGGGTTATATCTGATGGTTGACTGAGAATGATCACAAATAGCTGATTGAGGTCATAAGAAATGTACACTAGCTTTTCAGATAGCTAATGCTACATTTTCCGGTAGAAACGCTGTCTGCGATTTGGAATCAAGTCTTTCCATTCAACTACATACCTGCACTGGATCCTATGGAGAAGTGTTTTAATGATTACAGCCACTAGTGAACCATATTTCTGGCACTCTCATATCTGGAAACGAGTCACCTTTTTCGAACCTATCTGCTACAGTAAAATTTTAAACTGACCCTATTCCTCTTGCAAGTGCTGCAATTTTTGCAGCTTTACGCATATGATCATTCCAATTTAAGTTAGAACTGAGCAGAAGTCGAAGGGAGCTATATCTACCACCTTCTGCAACCATTGCAGAAACAGAGACCTGAGTTAGTGCGGCAGGATGTTCTGACCATTCAGTGGAAATGAGAACATGTTGTCATAGCTCCACCAACAGTGTACAATGTGCAAGGTCAGCGTCAAACAAAGCCTGCTCCTGCAACACAAGGTAGTATAAAAGACCGTATGGGAACTGGGAGAAGGACGATGATTTTGCTGCAGCATTTTGGTGCATCCCCAAACTACATACAAGTACTGCTGTCCGAAGAAGATCTGCATCCCTCAGGGCCCATTCACATCTATCACACCAACAAGTTATCATCGTTATTCTGTACCATCCAACAGAGAAAAATTATGAACTATAAAAGCTCCACTAACTTCATCCGATAGAGAACTCGATAAGATTTTTACCGCATCTCTCTCCTCCCATATATCGAAAACAAATACCGTCTGTATGCCAGCATCGAGTACATGTGATGATCCTATTAAATATACAGGTTTGATCCATTGCACAGACCAGTGTAAAGTTGCATCACCTGTACTGTAGGAGGATGACCGTATGCCACAATCTATACTATAAGTTGAAAGATGCATTCCCTGTGCCCTTTGTAGTTGTTTGAAACATTGTTTTTTCTGCTGTAACACACTTTGTACACTGTCATACATTTTGTTTTTTCCGCCACAACTTCGAGGTCTGCGTCAGGTTCTGAACTGACATTAACACACTCTGATCCATTGCCTCTCACAGAAAACAAGACGTTGCATGGTGTAAAACATGTGGTTACTGCTGCTACTATAACATACCACACACACTGGATGATTCTAAATAAAAGACAGTTACAACATAAGGAAACTGGAAGAATTTGGCGGAGTTGTGCAGCATTTCCAAACTGCTGCCCGCAGGTGATTGATGACCTCTACATTTTAAATCATCTGTCTCAGTGACTTATTCCTCATATATTAGCCGTCTACGCAATCACTGTTTTGGTGGTAGCCATCAACAGAAGGTGTTGCCCCTCCATCAAAATTCTTTCTCCACCTTAAACATGCGATGTCAGTCAAACATTATGTGGTAACCAACAGCGTATCAGTGGACAGGTGGGATGGAAAAGACACCATTGAAGTACCGTAATAATAAGCTTCACAGTTGATAATGCGAGCAATTATAGTAATTTTACAGTAATTTCAACACCGACCAATGATGGGACAGCATGCTTCCCAGTTTCAGTATCATCGCTAAACCGCCCTTCTCTACCATTGGAAACGTAGATAGATGACTGTGCAGTACGTCCATTCATTGTTAAATCTCAAACATATACATTATAAAAAGGATACCAGACACCAATCTACATATTTATAACACATCGAGCATAGTGCATAATTTATTATCTTACCCTATGCAGATGGCAGTCGCCGGCCGGAGTGGCCGTGCGGTTAAAGGCGCTGCAGTCTGGAACCGCAAGACCGCTACGGTCGCAGGTTCGAATCCTGCCTCGGGCATGGATGTTTGTGCTGTCCTTAGGTTAGTTAGGTTTAACTAGTTCTAAGTTCTAGGGGACTAATGACCTCAGCAGTTGAGTCCCATAGTGCTCAGAGCCATTTGAACCAGATGGCAGTCATATTACATTCTCGCATTCTTAGGATAAAGTTATAGACTGAAATACTACCTCGCACTGTTTTGACCAACCCGCCCTGCAGCACCATTATCGATTTAATTTGCAGGTGACCAGAAGTAGACTGCTACATTCTGAATCTCAAGAATTAATGGACCTTGCTGCACCCTCTCAAGTGCACAAGATTTCTACAGATGCGCGCATGTCGAGGAGGTAAGCACCACTTATCGGTGTTTAGTAGTAGTTTTGAAAGTGCTGTAATGTAATAGCAGACGATTAAGAAGAACAAGAAACGGCTGGTTTTTGCGCATGTTGGGGCTCCATATAGATGGAGTTCAAAGCATTTTTACGTAAATCAACCACGCTATCAATTGTTCTAGAGTATCAGTATTTGGAAGGTATTGGTAAGAGAGAACATAAACACATGCACGCCTAAGGCTACAAGGCTTCGCACTTAAAACAGGTTCTAATGTTAGATCGCTTCAGTTTCCGACCTATTAGTCGTATGGAATGTAACACTGCTAATATCCCAATGTACGAAATATGTTTCCAGCGCATGACATACATTCTTCTTGCAGGTTTCTCTACGATAAACTATAGTAATAAACTGTAAGATGAAAAAACTACTTCCTTAAAACATTGGTTCTGTGTGATACAAGCACAATATACCCTTCCAGAGATGTATAGCGTCCACCGTTCACGTCCGATCACGGTACAGAATTATACTATGCCCGCATCAGTCCTATATAAGATGTTCGTTAGTAATAGAGAATACCTCTAAGAAGGAAACAGATAAAAGCATAGCAGCGGCGTTTGACATGTGAAATTACACATCACGCCACCACTAACTCTGTAAACAGGACATCTGTCAAGCAAATGTATACATCAGGATTGCAGTGCCTCACAATCACATGTAGCTATCTGAGAATAATCTTAGTTATGAAACTGTTGATTTTATACCCAAGATGCAACAGGGGAATGGAGTACATCACATAAATCTTAGTCCGTTTAGACGAATGTATCGAAACAGGATGGTCACATTTCATCGCACATGAGATGGAAGTCCTCTGCTGACCGAGAGGTTTACTGTTAATGATCCCAAGTAGACACTGCTCTAAGACACACACAGAACACGACGTTGTATCTGAGTCAAATGCAGCCTATGTCACACAACTGATGCATCCTGATGGCTGCTGTGGCCAACCGGTTCTATGAGCTTCAGTCTGGAACCGCGCTGCTGCTACAGTCACAGATTCGAATCCTGCCTCGGGCATGGATGTGTGTGATGTCCTTAGGTTAGTTAGCTTTCAGTAGTTCTAAGTCTAGGGGACTGATGACCTCAGATGGCAAGTCCCATAATGCTTAGAGCCATTTGAACCATTTTGATGCATCCTGACAGAACATCGGAAAAAACGGTCAAATGACCTGCAGCAACATCTCCCTCTCTCTAGAATGCATCAGTCCACCATTAAATCGTACCTTGTTACAACTCCATCTCAACCGACCACTTCATCCACTCTCTTTCATCCTTTAATGCAGATGCAAATAAGTTTAGAGGCAGATGGTTCTCTGTTTTTCCAGGAAAGCATCAAAGGCAGAAGTCAACTCATGTGTACCACTATTACCTCGATAGACAGAGTAGAACGCTGCCTCGACGAAAAATATGACTGTTTCCCTCATTCGTGATGCTTCCATGTCAATGTTTTCTCGTATTCCTCTTTTTGTCACATACTCGTTCCCAAGTACAAGAATTCTTCTGCATCAACCAGAAGACATGCAAGTACATCCTCAATTTCCCTGCATTTCGGTGTATTTTCTCTCAATTTATACGTATTTTTCGTCATCTTTCGTAATTTTATCGATTTTACGTCACTACTATCCATGCATTCATAACATGACGCCTTATTCCGTGTTCTAAAATTGCTTGTAAATGTAGTACAGCTGCCAACGCCATATGCAAACACCATCTTCATCTGCCAACACCAGCTGAAAATGCACTATTCCTCTCTGATCAGGTGGTATACTGTAGCACTGTACTCGATTGCATCCAATCCTCTCCACCCACAGATTCTACATTTGCAGCGCACTTGTTCCGTTTTCTGTATGTCTGTGTATGTGCATGTGTCGCAGAAGGCCCTCCAGGACCTGGTCTTCCTGCTGGTGTACCCAACTTTGAACATAGAACACATCTTCGGATGTAATGCATGGTTGGTCCACCTGCGAGCCATATCCCACATGCGACATGTGGTGAATCTGCCACTTAACATCGCTCTGGATATATAATGCGTGGCAGATCCCCCTCCCCCCAGATCGCCATGGGACAACAGTGCCCTATAGTGGAAGTACTGTGTAGTATGTCAGTGGGACTCTGGACCTCATGGTGAATACACTGGATGGAGCTACAGCCTCAAATTGTTTAAATAAACACTGCATGCAAAATACTTACATCCATCCTATCCAGCACAGACTGTCCTTTTCCCGCCAATTCCAAGGAAGAGGTAGCGGTCGGATGACTTAGGTTAGTGGACATAGCCCTAGTGAACTATTTTCCGCCATTTTCTTGTGAAGAAGTGCAAAATTTGAACTTCCCTTCATAAAGTCATTGCGACGTTGCGATATCTATCTCAACCTTCTTGGATCCACCATCTTGAATAAATCTGACAGCAATGCAGAGTGGGGCCGTATAAACTTTGTCCCACTACTTCCATTCTACGATGGTTTTTATTCAGATGTTGAACTCATCCATTTCCGCTTGAGGAATTCAATTAGGCGTGAAAGATACATAACGACACATCTATTTATAACGTAAGCACATTTGTTTGTTTTAAAACTTAAACACTACATGTTTACATTATTATAAAACAAAAAATTCCCTAGCGTACTCTACATAAAGAACAGTACTGATGTATTACAACAGTGGCTTGATGTCGCGACCCACCACATACATTGTACCTACGAAGCATGTTCTGGTACACACTCTCCATCCGACGTGGTGTATCATCAGTGTCTAGTGCAGCTGGAAGAACTCGTGCCAGCGGATCTTCCTCTGTCTTTACGGGAGTCTCTTAAATTAAATTTTGCTTACGACCCCTGAAGAAATGGTACACGTGAACGTGTTACACATCTGATTGAAACCATCGTAGAACGGAAACAGTATCATTCCAGACATGTGTTTCTATTCAAAATATTATCTGCTCACTCCCCTCTAGAAGTCCTAGAAGTCTTAAACCTGAATTTCCAAATACCCTGTAGTAAAAATTACAAACAAGTTCAGCAAACCGAACTGTTTACATATACCGGTGCAAGGATCGTTTCCTGATGTCATTAGACTGTTGCTTAACATCGACGGGTCGCTCCGACATATGCTATGGAGCGTGTTGTGACGAAGACTTGGCGCTGTTTCTTTTTCTCGCCACTAACAGGGAGAACACGGCAAGTACCAGGACCAGTTTTCCCAGAATCTTTGCTCAGCGGGAGTCAAGCGAACAAGTGTCTTGGCCTATTCATAGATATTCGACGGTCTCTGAAGAAACATCTGTCAAAGTTGTCGAAATAGTTTCGACTTTTAACGGGCCCCAATCTTAGCCGAAATGGTGGCGCAACGGTTAGCGTCAAGGCGTCTCACGTTTGCGTCTTGTGTTCGAGACCCCAATACTGATTTTATATTTTATATTTTTTTTTTTCATTCATCTTCCAAAGTGCGTAGAGGTTACCACACGAACGTTTCATGTTTCTTATAAAATTGCGGGACGCAAGAGTGTTTAGTAACTGCAGAATTACAGCTATTTCACAGTAAGTGCCATATATTTATTAAATAATAAGTGTATGTATGATATTTTCAGGGTTACAATATTTTCACATTCTCTTATTCTTGTATTTCATTCTTATATCAACTGTGACGTTAATTCTTATATTTTATTCTTATGTTTATTCTACAGGAAGATTTGGTGCATTCGATACCCATCGTAGAAACATTCGGAATATAGAAATTCCGAACACTACGACCATCGCGGGAAGCTAGGTTTGGCACAACGACATTTCTTCCAATGAATCTTACAGAGAAAAGAAACGTTAACATTGTTAAAGATCTCACACGTTGGCGATAATTTCGCGCCAATCCACACTTAACGATCACTTCACGGAACACTAGCGCTTGCAATTGATTATGGATCAAGATACTCTGCAGGATAACAGTTTCAAATAATTTTCCCTTTCATTTATTGTGTTTTCTCTTTTTTTTTTAAAAAAAAATCATTTATCAAACATAAATTTAGTAGACGAATAAGAAGAACGCTACTGCAGTATAAATAGGAAAACATTCACGGAGTAATCTTCTGCGGACATGGACAGATAAATAAAAAGTAAAAATTGAAATAATAATAAGTTTTCGAATACGGGGCGCAAACCGTGAAAATGCTATACCACTCAATGTGCCACCGCTTCGGCTGAAGTTCTTTCTCTGCTAAAAGGCACGTAAAGTACCTCGAAAACTTTGACCGTCGTTTTCTCAGAATCGGTCGAGTATCTAAGGATTCGCCGAGATACGTGCTCGCGTATTTTGACTCCTCTTCCACTGAGCGAAGTTTCTGGGAAATCGGGTTATGCCACTTTCCGTGTTCTCCTCGTCAGACTCACAACTTTCTCCGAGAGCACATCCATCACACGCGACGCGGCCTGACCGCTGTGAACTGTAAGTTAATGGAGCTACACTTTTCCTTAGTAATAAGTTGTGTCGCGATATCGGGGACAAGATCGATAGTTTAACTTACCGAGCCATTGAAGTGGATACTGCAGTATCAGTTAATAGACAGATGGAGAAATTCGGCAGTCTACAAAAGAGAAGAGTAACCTCCCTATATTCAGGTAAGAGTCATACTGTTATTAATAAATCTGACAGCGCTCTGTCTAAGAATGAAATAGACGTGTTTGCCAAAGGAGGAAACAATTCAGTTGCACCTTCTAGAACACTCACGGAAGACGTTGTTGCTGACATCGAAACTGGAATCCATTTTTATGTCTGAACCAACTGGAGAAGAAATACGTATAGAATCATCCAGGATACTGCTTAGGAGCGAACCATCTAACAGTAACTTAAAGAAAGGTGAGATGAACCCTTTCCGATGTTAAAATTCTGACGAAGAGGTTCCAACTCTTCTAGTCGATAAAGGCAAGGCAGTGCTGCAGTGGTAATGAAGAAAGAAAAATACCTCAGTAACATTGGAAACTTAATACAACCAGGAAGATACAGAGAGATTAAGGGATATACCACAACTTGTATTCGCAGACTAATGAATCAGCTAATAAAGACCTTTTCGATTTCTTCTATTGAGAAGAAGGGTCTTCCTACCTGTTACCAAGACTGTTGTGACTCCGCTGCAGAAATTTTGCTGAGAAGCTCTTACGTCTCGTCCACACAGTGCCTATCTCTGCAATTTATGAATTTTTGAGGTCCCGAAGAAAGACATTCGTGTTCGTCGATTTGCTTCAGACGAAGAGGTGCGCGTCTGGATACTGTCATGGTTCCCTAGGCAGATGCGAACATTTTTACACGAAGGCACTGACCATCTTACTTCTCAGTGGGATAAATGTTTTAACAGTTATGGTGACTACTTTTTACATAATAAACCGTTTAGTAACATTTTTTCCCATGTGTCTCGTTTTCATTTGACGCCCCCCCCCCCCTCTTATCATTCCCATTCAACATATTAATGACATATCACATGCGAAAATTTAACTGTTAATATAGAACGGCGTAAAGGGAACCTAAAGGATATATTGGCAACCAGCATCATGTACTCTTTTTTAGCAGAACTAAGAGACATATTATTGTCTGTGTCATATAACACGATTCTATATGTTGTCTGTATTCGTCACAGATACAGTAACGCGATCTGAATAAGTAATCACTGCAAACTGTTTTTATTTCTGATGTTGTTTGGCGACAACAGCTATGGTTATGTAATTTCGTACGTATACAGTGACATGTTTATGGTAAGACTTTTAATCCCAGAAGACATGGTCAAATATCGATGTGACCTCGCACACATACACAGCATTGGAAGTTGTGAAAGTGGTTAATGATGCAGTTCTCCGTGGCAGGTACGGCGCTCACCGGGGTGCATTTGTGTTGTCCGTGTTCAGTGTAGTCGCCAGGCCTCGTACCGCATATAAGGGACGTGAACCGCTTCAGATATTGAGTGATCACTGCGAAGGATACGGAAACGTGACGTACTCGTGGCAGCGTGCTTTATCAGTACCTGACAGAGCTTGAAAGGGTCCTCATTGTAAATCTCCATTTGGCCGAGTGGTCGAGTCTAGCAATATCCAGATTTTTGGACATTTGTACGTGACAGTTGCTCCATGTGGGAGTGCATGGAAACGTGTGGGCAAGCGTGCTCGGCGATATGGCTCCTGTTAACCACGTCTGACCACAACATTGGAGGATCGCTGTAATGTGCACGAAGTACGTCGTAAACCCTTTCATATAGCAACATTCTGTGTCGTCTTACACCCTCGATCGGATCCCAGGATCCCACGTATAGGCTGCCTTACCAATACGCCACAAATGGCTGCGTTATTTCTGAGAACGTATCTCGTGGAGAACAGCTGTTTTTCTTTGTACTTAATAATAAACACAAACAGTCTCGACCGCAAGAAACCTTTGATTTTGTGGTTACAGATTTCTATCAGTTACTGACCATCTCCAGACATCATACCATGTTGGTAGGCGGTGGCGGTGGACGGAGCAGATGTTAAGAACTCCACGACTGTCATCAGCCGAGCCTACCAAAATAGTACGAGGTCTGAAGAAGGTCAGTAACTGATCGAAACCGGTAACCACAAAAATACATATTTCTTGCGTTCGAGACTATTTATGTTCATCTTAAAAAACGAACGTATACGTTGAGAGTGGTGCCATTGCTGCGAACTATGGCTTGCTGATAAAGGGTGTCGCGCTGTGTTCAACGATGAATTGCGGATCAGCGCTAACCCGTCTTCGGCATGTGTGCTTGTGACCTGAGGAAGGGCCCCATTCTCACAACGTATTGGAAAGGCACAACGGTGTTACTCCTGTCGTCGTGGGTGTGGGGAGCCATCTGGTATTATTTCATGTACACTTAGTAGTTACTGAAAAACTCTGACGGCACAACGGTATGTCACAGTCATCGTGCGTCCCCATGTGTTACCTCTCTTGTGAAAGTATCGTGGTACCATTTTACAACAGTACAATGCTCGTCCACACATGGGACGTGTCTCCAAGAACAGCCCGCGTGCTGTTGACGTACTCTCACGGCCAGCAAAAGCCCAAACTTTCTTCCCGATAGAAGATGTATGAGACCAGCTCGGATATCAACTCTGTCCCAGAGCCAGTATCCAGGATATCATCAGTTACGACAGTTATGGACCAGCTTGCCTCAAGCGAGGCAACAGAATCAGAGCTAGGATGCAGGTGAGAACTGGTGCAACGTCATTGTGCTAAGTCGGCTCAAACTACCAAATAGTTTGTAAATTTGACTCAATATTGTAATCACTGACATAACGTGAAATACCCTGTCGACCAGTGAAATTTCATTTAGTTTCCTCCTCCTCTTCTGGGCGTTTCACTCTTTTTAGTCAGGCAGTGTACTTCACCACTTCAGATTTGTGAAAGGAACATTAACTTAACAGTTCTTTTGCGACTACAATTCATGTATTTTTCTTTTTCTTTTTTTTTTTGGTCATCAGTCTACTGACTGGTTTGATGCGGCCCGCCACGAATTCCTTTCCTGTGCTAACCTCTTCATCTCACAGTAGCACTTGCAACCTACGTCCTCAATTATTTGCTTGACGTATTCCAATCTCTGTCTTCCTCTACAGTTTTTGCCCTCTACAGCTCCCTCTAGTACCATGGAAGTCATTCCCTCATGTCTTAGCAGATGTCCTATCATCCTATCCCTTCTCCTTATCAGTGTTTTCCACATATTTCTTTCCTCTCCGATTCTGCGTAGAACCTCCTCATTCCTTACCTTATCAGTCCACCTAATTTTCAACATTCGTCTATAGCACCACATCTCAAATGCTTCGATTCTCTTCTGTTCCGGTTTTCCCACAGTCCGTGTTTCACTACCATACAATGCTGTACTCCAAACGTACATCCTCAGAAATTTCTTCCTCAAATTAAGGCCGGTATTTGATATTAGTAGACTTCTCTTGGCCAGAAATGCCTTTTTTGCCATAGCGAGTCTGCTTTTGATGTCCTCCTTGCTCCGTCCGTCATTGGTTATTTTACTGCCTAGGTAGCAGAATTCCTTAACTTCATTGACTTCGTGACCATCAATCCTGATGTTAAGTTTCTCGCTGTTCTCATTTCTACTACTTCTCATTACCTTCGTCTTTCTCCGATTTACTCTCAAACCATACTGTGTACACATTAGACTGTTCATTCCGTTCAGCAGATCATTTAATTCTTCTTCACTTTCACTCAGGATAGCAATGTCATCAGCGAATCGTATCATTGATATCCTTTCACCTTGTATTTTAATTCCACTCCTGAACCTGCACTTCCTTTTCTAAGATGTCTTATATCGCTAGTATATCCTCTCTGTAGGTCTAAGGAAGGAACTGTGTATCTGACCTAAAATAATCGTGATGAACGGATCATTCTCGTCAGACTTGCACTGCGTGCAACAGAGATACCCAGACAACATGTCTTAGCTTTCTGCTCATTCTATGGAGGTTACTGCGTCCAAGTAAGTATGATGAAATGATCGCTCAATATAAAGCAGTTCGCTCTCAGATGAAGGGGTGGCCTTATTATTTTTGGCTTTCAGACTATCATCATCTGAAGCTCTGAAGCAGGCTCACTGTTTTTGTTTAAGAACGTACAGTGTGCACGATACAGACGCTCACTGTAGAATTACACCCACTAATAGAGTATGTGCAGGTTTCAATCTCTTTAGAATGTAAGGATGATTTTATAATTTCGGATGCTGTGGACATCAACATTTTTGATGACTCACTGTGAGTTTACGTCTTCTCTATAATATGATTTCAGCATTAGACAACTAACGAAATTTGCAAACGAGTCAATGTTCTGTTTGTTTATTTTTACGAAGCATAGAAATCTATATTTCTAAGACTACGGGCCAATTTCAGTTCCTTCTCATTTTCTGCATTTTCCAATATGATTTCATATTTTCACCCAGTATCATTTTTCTTTCCGTAGCCCATTTCACTCCTGTTCTCTTGCCACAAAATGTAAGAAATGGTAGGTGCTTTTCCTGGCAGGTGCCTTTTCCGGTTTTCCAGTGCATACGTGTGAAGGGTTCATCTGTTTTCCACTTTTTGTCAGAAAGAGTTCCACTTAATTAGTAAACATTTTCTAGGTGGACAGAGGTCTCATATTAGCTAGCTAGAGGAAGTGTTTGACAACAACAGGTAGACTTGGCGAAGTCTGATAGAAGACATTAAATTCTATTTCTTCCAATGGAAACTTGTGGTGTTTTTGTTGGTGTTTCTTTAGCTTTAAACTGTTATCTCCCATTGTTTCTGGGGATACAGCAGAAAACGATTGGAAATGGTGTAGTGACTGTTTGCAGTGCTCGTTTTCAAATCCAGTAGTCGGATCTGAGAGTTTTTCAAAGTTATTTGATTGCTACAGCGCATTTATTAGCGCTATAGAAGAAATGACTATTTTAACCGTGTCTCGTGAGTCAAGGAGAAGCTGGAGACATTTAGCTTGATGGTATCTGTGTTTTGGAGTATAGGAATAATTAATGGCTAACGACAACCATGTCTGGGGAAGTCTATGGAGCATCATGTTGTGCAGTTGGTCTCGAGCACCGCGTGGCACTAAGAACATCCGTAAAATATCCCTCTTCTGAATAATATTAATCTGAGTAATAATCGTATAGCCTAGTGCCGAATAATACCTTCCTTAACCTTAATGAGAGATCCTTTACGAACAAATAAATAATAGTCAGCAGTCCTTACAATAAAGTAATTAACTTACAGTTGAAATTAGTTGGAAGTTTAATAATGGGTTCTTTTCTTACTGACATTCAGCAATTCTGTGACATGCTGTTTGTCTTGTATAGCCCATGATAGGCTTACATGTTACATCGAGATTAGCTAGGGTAATTTAGCCGATCGCATGTGAATGACCATGGACCACTAATAATTACCAAATTAATTAAAAGAAATGTTCCGACGTGGAAATAATAATTTGGAAATCCAACAGTACCTTAAATTGCCTCACCCTGTACGAGGCAGATACTTTATTCTTCTTTATATACTCCGGAATAAATTACGAAAAATTTCGTTTCACATCGGACATCGGACTACGAATAATAACAGAAAGTAAATCCCTCCGACAGGTTAGCGCACAAGATTGCTGAAGCACTGCGTATGTAATCTCTGGCGTATTAAATTGCGCTTCTTATTTCACGATATACGAGTACAATGGCTGACTTGTGGTTGCTGCCGCGTGTGTGGGTTTGCGCGACATCACGGGAGCTCCGAGGATTGACGAGAAGGGAGGTTTCAAGATCACGGCCTATTTACGTTCCCAATTCGAATTTGGACTGTTGTGACCTTACTTATTATTTTTATAATCTGTGGATCTAATCCCTGAGAAAGTAAGGGGGGGAGGGAAGTTAGTACTTGAGCAGTCAGACTTTATGTCATATCGCTGACTGTTCTATCAAACCCTCTGCTCCCTACTTTTTCCTGGATTCCACAGAAAATCAGTGGTTAGCTTCCATCTTTGATCACAACTTTATCGTTGACGTTGTCTTTAATTATATTTTTCTAACAAAAATCCAGTTTTCACAATTTCTCTCATCTTAATAAATGACTTCCTTATTATGCCATTTTTAAATTGTTTTTTATTTTTGTGTATATGTTTTATGTCTTTCCTCTTCTCGCTTTTATGTTGCAATGAAAATATTTCAAAAAAATAAAAACTGGTTTGAGTTTTGACTCCTACATGAGGAACACCAACACAACAGCCTCCCCCCCCCCCCCCCCCCCCAACTTCCATCATCCACTCCAGCAACTTTAGGCAACAGCTAATTTCTTTCCTTCGCTCTTCGGTGTATTTGACATAGTCTCCCCGAAAATACGTTTTCTTCTTAAAATATATTTTATCTTCCATTTATATTATCATTTTTTCTTTTAATATATCTTTTTTCATTTTGTATGTCAAGTATTTCCCGTATTTCGATTGTAGAAGAGTCTATCGCCCATTGCTTACGGAAGTTCATCTTTGTTAAGGTTTCACGGGATCTATATACAAGTACATGAATTAATCCACATAGATGTGTTATGTTTTCTTCACTGAGGTACAGAAAAAAATGTGAAATACCTTTTTAATGTGATTCTTATTTTTCTCATATTTGAGTATGATATTTTACGATGAGCTATCTTATGTTAATACCCCCATGAACCATGGGGGGGTGGGGGGGTGGGGAGGGGCTTGCGTGCCTCAGCGATACAGATGGCCGTACCGTAGGTGCAACCACAACGGAGGGGTATCTGTTGAGAGGCCAGACAAACATGTGGTTCCTGAAGAGGGGCAGCAACCTTTTCAGTAGTTGCAGGGGCAACAGTCTGGATGATTGACTGATCTGGCCTTGTAACACTAACCAAAACGGCCTTGCTGTGCTGGTACTGCGAACGGCTGAAAGCAAGGGGAAACTACAGCCGTAATTTTTCCCGAGGGCATGCAGCTTTACTGTATGGTTAAATGATGATGGCGTCTTCTTGGGTAAAATATTCCGGAGGTAAAATAGTCCCCCATTCGGATCTCCGGGCGGGGACTACTCAAGAGGACGTCATTACCAGGAGAAAGACAACTGGCATTCTACAGATCGGAGCGTGGAATGTCAGATCCCTTAATCGGGCAGGTAGGTTAGAAAATATGAAAAGGGAAATGGATATGTTAAAGTTGGATATAGTGGTAATTAGTGAAGTTCGGTGGCAGGAGGAACAAGACTTCTGGTCAGGTGAATACAGGGTTATAAATACAAAATCAAATAGGGGTAATGCAGGAGTAGGTTTAATAATGAATAAAAAAAAATAGGAGTGCGGGTAAGCTACTACAAACAGCATAGTGAACGCATGCCTACTACGGTAGTTCAAATTTATATGCCAACTGGCTCTGCAGATGATGAAGAAATTGATGAAATGTATGATGAGATAAAAGAAATTATTCAGGTCGTGAAGGGAGACGAAAATTTAATAGTCATGGGTGACTGAAATTCGAGACTAGGAAAAGGGAGAGAAGGAAACATAGTGGGTGAATATGGATTGGGGAAGAGAAATGAAAGAGGAAACCGTCTGGTAGAATTTTGCACAGAGCATAGCTTAATCATAGCTAACACTTGCTTCAAGAATCATCAAAAAAGTTTGTATAGATGGAAGTATCCTGTAGATACTAGAAGGTATCAGATAGATTGTGCAATGGTAAGACAGAGATTTAGGAACCAGGTTTTAAATTGTGAGACATTTCCAGGGCAGATGTGGGCTCTGACCACAATCTATTGGTTATGAACTGTAGATTAAAACTGAAGAAATTGCAAAAAGAATGGAATTTAAGGAGATGGGACCTGGATAAACTGAAAGAACCAGAGGTTGTACAGAGTTTCAGGGGCAGCATAAGGGAACAATTGACAGGAATGAGGGAAAGAAAAGCACTAGAAGAAGAATGGGTAGCTCTGAGGGATGAAGTAGTGAAGGCAGCAGAGGATCAAGTAGGTAAAATGACAAGGGCTAGTAGAAATCCTTGGGTAACAGAAAAAATATTGAATTTAATTGATGAAAGTAGAAAATATAAAAATGCAGTAAATGAAGCAGGCAAAAAGGAATACAAACATCTCAAAAATGAGATCGATGGGAAGTGCAAAATGGCTAAGCAGGCATGGATAGAGGACAAATGTAAGGATGTAGAGGCTTATATCACTAGGGGTAAGATAGATACTGCCTACCGGAAAATTAAAGAGAACTTTGGAGAAAAGAGAACCACTTGTATGAATATCAAGAGCTCAGATGGAAACCCAGTTCTAAACAAAGAAGGGAAAGCAGAAAGGTGGAAGGAGTGTATAGAGGGTCTATACAAGGGCGATGTACTTGAGGACAATATTATGGAAATGGAAGAGGATGTAGATGAATATCAAATGGGAGATACGATACTGCATGAAGAGTTTGACAGAGCACTGAAAGACCTGAGTCGAAACAAAGCCCTGGGAGTAGACAACATTCCATTAGAAGTACTGACGGCCTTGGGAGAGCCAGTCCTGACAGAACTCTACCATCTGGTGAGCAAGACGCATGAGACAGGCGAAATACCCTCAGACTTTAAGAAGAATATAATAATTCCGATCCCAAAGAAAGCAGGTATTGACAGATGTGAAAATTACCGAACTATCAGTTTAATAAGTCACAGCAGCAAAATACTAACGCGAATCCTTTACAGGCGACTGGAAAAACTGGTAGAAGCCGACCTCGGGGAAGATCAGTTTGGATTCCGCAGAAATGTTGGAACACGTGAGGCAATACTGACCATACGACTTATCTTAGAAAATAGATTAAGGAAAGGAAAACCCACGTTTCTAGGATTTGTAGACGTAGAGAAAGCTTTCGACAGTGTTGACTGGAATACTCTCTTTCAAATTCTAAAGATGGCAGGGGTAAAATACAGGGGGCAAAAGGCTATATACAATTTGTACAGAAACCAGATGTCAGTTATAAGAGTCGAGGGGCATGAAAGGGAAGCAGTGGTTGGGAAGGGAGTGAGACAGGGTTGTAGCCTATCCCCGATGTTATTCAATCTGTATATTGAGCAAGCAATAAAGGAAAGAAAAGAAAAGTTCAGAGTAGGTATTAAAATCCATGGAGAAGAAATAAAAACTTTGAGGTTCGTCGATGACATTGTAATTCTGTCAGAGACAGCAAAGGACTTGGAAGAGCAGTTGAACGGAATGGACAGTGTCTAGAAAGGAGGGTATAAGATGAACATCAACGAAAGCAAAACGATGATAATGGAATGTAGTCGAAATAAGTCGGGTGATGCTGAGGGAATTAGATTAGGAAATGAGACACTTAAAGTGGTATAGGTGTTTTGCTATTTGGGGAGCAAAATAACTGATGATGGTCGAATTAGGGAGGATATAAAATGTAGACTGGCAATGGCAAGGATGGCGTTTCTGAAAAAGAGAAATTTGTTAACATCGAGTATAGATTTAAGTGTCAGGAAATCGTTTCTGAAAGTATTTGTATGGAGTGTAGCCATGTATGGAAGTGAAACATGGACGATAAATAGTTTGGACAAGAAGAGAATAGATTTTGAAATGTGGTGCTACAGAAGAATGCTGAAGATTAGATGGGTAGATCACATAACTAATGAGGAGGTATTGAACAGAATTGGGGAGAAGAGGAGTTTGTGGCACAACTTGACAAGAAGAAGGGACCGGTTGGTAGGACATGTTCTGAGGCATCAAGGGATTACAAATTTAGCATTGGAGGGCAGCGTGGATGGTAAAAATCGTAGAGGGAGACCAAGAGATGATTACACTAAGCAGATTTAGAGGGATGTAGGTTGCAGTAAGTACTGGGAGATGAAGAAGCTTGCACAGGATAGAGTAGCATGGAGAGCTGCATCAAACCAGTCTCGGGACTGAAGACAGCAACAACAAAAACAATCTTATGTTGTTGTCAACGCCACCAGGTGAAGGATGTGGAGTTTACTTTTCCACCTGTTACTGGCAGTAGGCACTTATATTTGGTACGATCACATACTATTTGCTGGTTGGTATGTGTGCTTCAGATTTGTATACCGTGTTTTCCTTTATCAATTGGTGAGAACATCTTCTTCCCAGTCCTATGTGAAATAATGTGTAACTGCCGAAACGTGATATCATTTGAAGAAATTAAGTTCGATGTACACGAACAAATTTAGTATACAGTTCAAATGGCTCTGAGCACTATGGGACTTAACATATGTCATCAGTCCTCTAGAACGTAGAACTACTTAAGTAACCTAAGGACATCACACACACCCACGACCGAGGCTGGATTCGAACCTGCGACAATGGCGGTCGCGCGGTTCCGGGCTGAAGCACCTAGAACCCGTTGGCCACAACTGCCAGCTTTGTATACAGTACATACCACACTGAAGTGTCTCTACTAAAATGTTTGGCCAATTCGTTTGTTGCTTCGATAATCACCTAGCCTTGAAATTAATTTTGTCAAAGCAGATTCTTTCCTTAACTGGGCCGTGCGGGGTAGCCTCGCGGTCTACGGCGCCTTGCAATGGTTCGCGTGGTTCACCCTGTTGGAGATTCGAGTCCCCACTCGGGGACCGGTGTGTGTGTTGTCCTTAGCGTAAGTCAGATTAAGTAGTGCGTAATCCTAGGGACCGATGGCGTTAGCAGTTTGGTCCCATAGGAACTTTCCACAAATTTCCAATTTCCTTAACTGGCGTTTACCCCGTATTCAGCATTCCAGTGCTAAATCAGAAGCCGACTCCTATATTAAAGCTTCTCCTGTAGCAGTAGTAGGAACCTTCTCACTCTATTACACCATCTGTCATCCCACATCATCAACAGTTTGCGTCATTGACACCTATCTCATTGATCAATTCTGCTTCCATAATGCAATGCGATGCTCTCATTAAATGAAATACTAGGTGTGTAATTAAAACGTACGTCTGAGGTAACCAAAAATAGTACACGACATCAGTTAGATAGAGGTGTAGTAAAAGCAATACAAAGTTCAAATGGACCTGCGGTTGTAGGTCAGGTTTACGTCGTTCCATGTGAAGAAACAGCACAAGCTGTGGGTCTCCGCTTTCAGAGCGAGGTAACGTTGAAAAGTCCCCTTTGAACAATTAAACAAGACTGTGCTTAAACTAACACACAATATTTTTGGCGCAACGCAATCTGACTTTCAGTAATCCCTACAAAAGAATGGCCCTGACTAACATTAACCTATACATTTCACAAATCACGTACCTCACAAAAATCTTCGTTACTCGAATCACTGCAAAACAGCGAGCGCCACTACTGCCAGCTAAATAAAAGATTCAAACTACGGGAGGTACTAACTACTGATAAGCATAGTTAGCAAATGAAAGATTTTAATAGAGAACAAACAATGTATTTACCTTAATAGTCATTATATATATATATATATATATATATATATATATATATATATATATATATATATATATATATATATAGCAGTTCATGACATCCATGTTTCTGATGGACACACCTCCAGATTATCCATTCTCAAAAATCCGCCATCTCACTTCCCCATATCCACCACTGCTGGCAGCTCACCTCCAACTGCGCAACGCTACGCGCTGCTCACAGTCAACTGCCCAACACTACAATAGCCAACAACAATGCAAACCAGCCACAGACTGCACACAGCACAGCCAGTGAGTTTCATACAGAGCGCTACGAGGCGTTACCAATAAGAAAACCTAAACAGCTTACTTACATAGCCCCCACGCTCCCCACAAAAAAATTTATAAATTGTTTTGGGCAGTGGTCAATACAGATTTGAAAAAAATTTTCATAATCATAATTACAATAACAAAGAAATCAAATACACGCACTTATTGATACAATGTTGGTCAAAAGCTAAAATTTTCTCATAGTCCATAAAGACAGTCCTGATTATTCATCACAGTAAAATTGCAGTGTTTTTCTCAAAGTCTGAGCAGTAAAGGAAAATGCACATGGAAGTAGTGGATTTCCATGCAGTCTTGAAGAAGTAGTGTTGTCCTTCCAACGGAAAGACAGTGCTGACTCTTGACGTGCAGACAGGTAATGGGCCACAACAGAGCAAACCCACAGCAGAATCAGTCGAAGTTTTGAAGAACATTGTTAGGTAGGTCATCACAGAGCAGACCCACTATAGTGTTGGTAGAGAGTATGGTATTGGTGGGCCACCAGAGGTGCAGACCCACTGCAGTCCTTGAAGAAATAATGGTATTGGTGAGTCATCAAAGGTGTAGACCCACTGTAGCCCTTGTAGAGTTGGCTAGCAGCCATCTGTTGCGACTGTGCAGATGCACAATCACCATCGAAGAGTCTTGCGGAGAATATAGCAAGTCCATAAACCACCACTTGTGCACGCACAAAGTTTTTGGAATTGTCCTTAGAAGTCTTACAGACAATATAGCAAGTCCATAAACCACCACTTGTGCACTCACCAAGTTTTTGGAACTGTCCTTAGAACCAGCAATGCTGTTAATCAGTCCCTTGCTGAATTATTAACACACGTCCAAACACTAACAGTCCTCTTTTTTTCACATCTTGTGCATATACTATGACCAACAGAAATATGTGCAGTGAAATGAATGCTTACAAGTTACTTAATTTGATGAACTGGTGTCAATCACAATTTTATAACATGAGAATACAATAACAAAGGTACAAAATACATCATTAAAGTACATAACAATACAGATAACATTTTTAGTAAAACAGGCTTTACGAAAGAATAGAAATAAACATGATCATCAGTGTTACAAGATTTATGACATACGTATATACATAAAAGATCAGAATAGCTTTCAAAACATCAACTTCACACATGGGCATTAAAACAAAACAGAAAAAATAATGTCTAAACATCTTTACAAAGTAAATAACATATTATAAATGCAAATTATATTTGTGGATAATAGTATTCCTAATCATTGTGAATGTAGCTGAGTATTAGAAAAATTCTACAACCTAAGTCTTATCAGATAATCACATGAAGACAGGAAAAACACAAATATGCAAGAGTACACAAACACATAGCAGAATAACACAGGAGGAAAGGACAGGGTTTGTTTTCTGTGTAATATTTGGTACTGCAGTCCAACCCAAAACTTCATTCCATAGATCTTTCGTCTTATTTCAACATTTGTTTCCACCAAAAAAATTCTATCCAAGCATGCTTTCTGTATTTATATTTTCACATATTTCTTACCTCATTATTTATTTTGCATTATCTTACCTCATCATTTATTTCCAAGCAAATCCTACCTAAACCTGTTGCCCCTAAACCCTACTTTACTGTTCATATCCTCTTTCAAAATACGTTTTTGGCCAAACCATTTTCTTATAGCTTCTCAATGCATTTCTTCCAATTCATCACAACTCGCTCTCTTATATAGCCCACCCCATCTTAAGCTAACTTAAATCGACTGAGCTCAGATGCTAAACTAAGAGACGAGACAATGCAGCAGCACAAAACAATTAACACAAACAGCAATGACAAAGAATGGAAATTGGCAAAGCAAGCAGCAGTAAATGTAATAACTTATATCTAAACATGACATAGCTCAAGCAGAAAAAATAGTACACTAATGATGGCCATGTCTAATACCTATGTCACATCTTAGTGTCTATGTAATTAAAGTGGTGCACCACAACAACTTATTGTAAAAAAATATTACCATGAACTTGAAAAGAAAATTATGTATGCAGTTACTGTTACTAGTCCCTTCTTATTGTTCTTTCCTTTCCAAGTGCTCCTTTTTTTAAGAATGTGGATCACAAAATTATTATTTAATAGATCTGTTGACAGAAAGTATTCACAATAGTAAATGCATTTTATTTTATTTTATAAAACCAATGCTGCAACACAGCTGGAAACTACACTCCTGGAAATGGAAAAAAGAACACATTGACACCGGTGTGTCAGACCCGCCATACTTGCTCCGGACACTGCGAGAGGGCTGTACAAGCAATGATCACACGCACGGCACAGCGGACACACCAGGAACCGCGGTGTTGGCCGTCGAATGGCGCTAGCTGCGCAGCATTTGTGCACCGCCGCCGTCAGTGTCAGCCAGTTTGCCGTGGCATACGGAGCTCCATCGCAGTCTTTAACACTGGTAGCATGCCGCGACAGCGTGGACGTGAACCGTATGTGCAGGTGACGGACTTTGAGCGAGGGCGTATAGTGGGCATGCGGGAGGCCGGGTGGACGTACCGCCGAATTGCTCAACGCGTGGGGCGTGAGGTCTCCACAGTACATCGATGTTGTCGCCAGTGGTCGGCGGAAGGTGCACGTGCCCGTCGACCTGGGACCGGACCGCAGCGACGCACGGATGCACGCCAAGACCGTAGGATCCTACGCAGTGCCGTAGGGGACCGCACCGCCACTTCCCAGCAAATTAGGGACACTGTTGCTCCTGGGGTATCGGCGAGGACCATTCGCAACCGTCTCCATGAAGCTGGGCTACGGTCCCGCACACCGTTAGGCCGTCTTCCGCTCACGCCCCAACATCGTGCAGCCCGCCTCCAGTGGTGTCGCGACAGGCGTGAATGGAGGGACGAATGGAGACGTGTCGTCTTCAGCGATGAGAGTCGCTTCTGCCTTGGTGCCAATGATGGTCGTATGCGTGTTTGGCGCCGTGCAGGTGAGCGCCACAATCAGGACTGCATACGACCGAGGCACACAGGGCCAACACCCGGCATCATGGTGTGGGGAGCGATCTCCTACACTGGCCGTACACCACTGGTGATCGTCGAGGGGACACTGAATAGTGCACGGTACATCCAAACCGTCATCGAACCCATCGTTCTACCATTCCTAGACCGGCAAGGGAACTGGCTGTTCCAACAGGACAATGCACGTCCGCATGTATCCCGTGCCACCCAACGTGCTCTAGAAGGTGTACGTCAACTACCCTGGCCAGCAAGATCTCCGGATCTGTCCCCCATTGAGCATGTTTGGGACTGGATGAAGCGTCGTCTCACGCGGTCTGCACGTCCAGCACGAACGCTAGTCTAACTGAGGCGCCAGGTGGAAACGGCATGGCAAGCCATTCCACAGGACTACATCCAGCATCCCTACGATCGTCTCCATGGGAGAATAGCAGCCTGCATTGCTGCGAAAGGTGGATATACACTGTACTAGTGCCGACATTGTGCATGCTCTGTTGCCTGTGTCTATGTGCCTGTGGTTCTGTCAGTGTGATTATGTGATGTATCTGACCCCAGGAATGTGTCAATAAAGTTTCCCCTTCCTGGGACAATGAATTCATGGTGTTCTTATTTCAATTTCCAGGAGTGTAGATATCAAATGAGGTAAGCAACTACGTACAAAGTAAAGCATAAAAATATCATTCAATAGTCATGTGGCATTTCATAAGTTAGTAGAAATTCTCTCAACTCTCATAGAAAAACGCTTGTCATAATCAGGTGTGCAGATGTAAGTATCTTTCCAAGTAATGAGTGTGTCGTATTTGCGATGCTTTCTAGAAAGGAATGTCAATAGCGAGGTTAATAGCCTCTCCTTTTTTTTCACCTGTGCCTCTGAAAGGCACACACTAATGGCTTTTTCCCAGGCGACTGTCGCACAGATGGGTGCTTCAGTGATGTACCTTCCTTACCGAAATATTTACGACATCAGTTTCCGCTACAGTGACAGTTTGATACAAATAAAATTTCACAGGTAGAAATATTTGCATTACAACTCTGTAGAAAAAAATTCCTATAAATATAACAGTGTCCAAAAACTTTTCGCCGGCATTGTGATGCATTCACGTATTTACACGCATTTCATAACTCTTAAGGTACGATTCTTGGTTTCCAACATCCTTTTTCACAAACCAGAGTCGCTAACCACTACTTCTTATTCCTTACCTTATTACACATACACATATTCGTTGACACTTCTTCAATATTTCATCATAGTAAATACATATCATAATCAAATTCCTCATATAGCATCAGCTTATTGATCATAAACGTACCTCAACAGCAAAATACACATGGTCGTCATAATAATAACATCATAACACCTCAGTCAAATCTCAAAATCGTCGTAGCTTCCTACAATAATATCAAAACCTAAAGAAAATTCTCTGCTCATTTCAATAGTGTCATCTACCTCAAACGTACTTTAAAAATCATGTTGCCATACCAAATACATAATTCAAAGCTCTCATAGTATCACAATGGTTCAGAAAAATATATGAACAGTTCACAAAGTACAGACAAAATACAATTTCGTAAGTGTGAAGTTATCCAACTGTGTAATTACGTAAACATGTGTCACTGACGTAGTAAAAAAAAAATGTTTGTCTCTCTCAGTTTAATGATCAGATAGTTGTGTAATTCTGTGTTAGAGAAATATGGTACCGATGTGTAAAGTTGTGTAAGCAAATACCATATTAGCTAGGGCTCCTTATGCTTGCCAAACACATGATACACAAAGTAAGCGTGTACCCCCCTGAGGATTAATGTAATTATATCCTCAGGTGTTACAGATTACAGCAGTGGAATGAAATATATCACGGAAAACTTTCTTTGTAATTCAATAATCTTGAAAAATAAATGGTTTAAGTACAAAATCAATCACTCAAATGCGTGTCCTGTAGCGCTAAATGTGCGTCTTGCTGTAAGATAATTCTGTGGTACTGTCGTAGTTATCGTCCTCTGTAAGCAAAGTTCTGCTGAAGTCAATGTACTTACCTCATCCTAAACGAAAGTGAAATGCTTTGTGTTTAGATATCGTAGTTATTACATACCTTACCGTGATCGAGAAGGTACTATAATGCAACGTATTGTTGTGCAACGAAAAAGGCTGTCTCATTGTAGCTATACCACAAAAGTTACTGCTAAAACATGTTTTACTTTCCAGAATAATACAGAAAAACTGTGCAGATATAAAACAGATACAGCGCAAAAGCAATAATATAAATTGTGTCACTCATTAGTAGCGTCGTGATATAATCGTGTAGCTGTCAAATAAACTAACCGCTGTGTCATCTGATATCTCTCAGAAAGTACTTTAAATCCAGAATGTATTTTCAAGTAAACCAAAATGTTGCATTAAAATCTCATTAGCAGTACCGGTACGTGTTCTAAGTATGTGAGCCTTATGGTCGTTACGTAATCGTGCCACTAACAAGCAAGAATGTACACACACAATAACACTGTGTCCTCTGTTCACTATCACAATGCAGTGGTAATTACCGTCTAAATCTGTTCCCTAGGTTATAGACTGGATAGTTTATTTTAAAACATAGTTACATGTTAACAGTTTCTAAGTGTGACAAAGAGTACTAGTAACGTGAAGCGAAAAATTTTATAGTAAAGACTAAATTAAAAAAAAAACATATTATCTCTCAATAAACGGTTTTACATGTGAAATGTGGTGCAATCCTTTACTCTTCCTAGTACGCAGAGTTTAAATTTCAACGCAATTATCATGTGGTATATGTCGGATTCTGTAAGGTCCATTGTATATCAGAAAGAATTTGTGACTCAAGTGTTTCTTCTTATGTGATAATGAATGATCTTTAATGAGAACTTTCTGACCAATATATAATTTCTTTGCATTTGCTTTACCGTGTAGTTTTTTTCTTTTGTCAGCTGCTGATTTTATATTTTTAATAGCCAAATCAATTATGTCTTTGTGTCGAAGTTTACGTGTATTCGGGAAAGGTACAAGCTCTCTGATTCTGTTCGGTAGTTCTTCATTCTTCAGTACAAGGGTGGGTGGTAAAGCAGTGGAGTCATGAGGCATTTCATTCAGCACATTTTGAAATAAGTGAAAATATCTGTCCCAATGCTGATGCTTTCTGTGACAATAAAGTCTGCAAAGCTTATTGATTTCTTTCATAATCCGTTCAGACGGGTTACAATGTGGTGAGTACAATGAAATAAAAACAGGTTTGATTTTATGGTTCCGAAGCATGCGTGACAAAACAGCAGATCTAATTTGCGGTCCGTTATCTGAAATGACTTTAGCAACGTGGCCAACTTCACGTAAGAAATTTTTAACAAAGGCGTTGGATACAGACCGTCCAGTGGCTTTACGTAACGGAGTGAAAGAAACAAAGTTTGAAGTAAGTTCAACAGCGACTAGAACGTACGAAGATCCATTCGATGTTCTGACAAGGGGTCCCAAGAGATCAACAGCAGCAAATTCTTTTAATTTAGAAGGAATGATAGGAAACAACGGAGCACGATGTGAGATAGTAGATGGTTTCGCCTTTTGACAAAGTTTACAAATAGACAAGACTCTTCGAATTCTCTTTTCCATATTGTTAAAATAACAAGTCGTTCGAAGAATATGGTAACTATTTCGTGGACCAAAATGTGCGTAGCTGAAATGAATGTACCAAATGAGCTTACTAACAAAATCGTCTGGAATGCAAAGTACACATAGCTTGTCATCAACAGTGCAGTGTTTGAAGAGTCTGTTGTTTCTAACCAGATAATAATGCCGAATCTGAGTGTGCGTCTTTTCATGCCATTTACTTTTGATGCCTTTCCAAATCGGATCTTTATCTTGTTCATGAGCAATGTCCTTTAAAGATGTGGTGATGAAGTTTTCAAAGGCGACTTTCTGAATGTAAAGAATACTGAAATTTTTCTCGAGGTTGCCTTCTGTGTTACTTTTCTCAAGCCCAGCTGGTGCGCGTGACAGTGCGTGCGCAACAATGTTCTCCTTGCCGGGAATGTAGACTATTGTGAACTGGAATTATTGCAGAAACAATGCCCAACGTTTTAACCTGTCATGATTTAATTTTGAAGACATAAGAAATTGTAATGCACGATGATCACTGTATACTTTTACGTGCTTGCCAGAAAGAAATAAACGGAATTTGTTAAATGCCCAAACGATAGCTAAAGCTTCTAATTCAGTAACGGAATAATTTTGTTCAGATTTTGTTAGCAATCGGCTAGCAAAAGCTATGGTTTTCTGAACAGTAGTGTCATTTTCTATGGCTTCTTGAAATAAATGGGCACCAAGACCGACTTTAGAAGAATCCGTGCTACGGCAGAAATCTTGTGACAGATCTGGATGAGCTAGTATTGGCGCGTTAAGTAGCGATTCTTTCAAAGAATTGAATTCCAACTGTGCTTGTTCGTCCCAGTTCCAAATAGTATTTTTTCCAGTGAGAGAACAAAGTTTGGTGTAACTAGAATTTGCACATTCAGAAAACGACGATAAAAATTTACGAGACCTAGAAAACTGCGGACTTGTTTTTTTGTGGATGGAACTGGAATAGCTATGATTGTTTCTAACTTTTCAGGATCTGGCTGAATGCCTTCAGAAGAAATAATATGTCCCAGAAACCTCGCCTTTGACCTGCCGAATTCAGACTTTTCCAAGTTAACTGTAATTCCAGATTCTGCAAAAATACGTAACAAACTGTTGAGGATGCGATTATGTTGGTCCCATGAGGCTTCTGCTATCAGAATATCGTTCACATATAAGGTGATGTGACGTTTTAAGAACTCAGGTAATATGGAATTTAGCCCACGAATGAATGCTGCCGAAGAAATGTTCAAACCAAAAGAAAGTTTCCGAAATTGATAACAAGCGCCGAAACAAAGAAAAGCTGTGTATTTTCTACATTCTGGATGAAGTTCGATCTGATAAAAGCTGGATCTGAGATCAGCAGAAGACAACACTTTTACACCATTAAAATTTTGAAGAAGTTCTTCTATCGTTTGCGGCCTGTCTGTTTCAGGAATAATGACAGTATTGATTTGTCTCGAATCTAAGACAAGTCTGATCGATCCATTTTTCTTCTCAACAATATGTAATGGATTGTTGTATGAGCTTACTGCAGGCTCAATAATGCCCTCGTCAAGCATAGATTGTATTTCTGTTCTAACACGGTCCCTATAATGTGCTGGAATTACGTAAGGTCTAACACAAAATTTACTATGCTCACGAACACGAAATTGGTATTGAAATCCCTTGATTGTTCCTGTTTTGTGAGTAAAAACTGCGGAATGTGCTTGTAAAATCTCAAACAGGTCCTGCCTATCAGTGTCATTACAATTCTCAATTGTTTGGATTTTATTCTGAATTAACTCTTTAGTTTCAAATATGTCGTCGATATCATCCCTGTCAGTACTTGCAGAGTCCTGTAAGTTTTCCTCAGTTTTTGCAAGTTGCGTAACCGAATCGGTAGATGCAACTGAGTCAATTTTAGCTTGCAAGGTCTCATGATTTTCATGAACAATAGTTTGCAGTTCTTTTATGGCTGCTTCGTAATTCTGTAATGCATTTTCATGCCGCGAAAAAATAGGTTGGAAATGCTCACAAATTTGTGTTTTTACGTCATTACAGATTTTTTGACATTTCGCTTCGATTTTATGTAACTCAGTAGTTAAATCTTCACGTGTTTGTTCAAGCGTGGTGTCTAACTTCCGATGGTTTTGTTCCATTGTGTCTAACTTTTGAAGATTTTGTTCCGTTGTGTCTAGCTTTTGAAGCTTTTGCTGTGTTTGTCTCTGATTTTGTTCCGTTGTGTCTAACTTTTGAAGATTTTGTTTCATTTGCTGCATTAATTGCAATAATAATGTATTAGTGTCTGGAATCTGTTCCTCTATGCTTTTCGGCAGTGCATTTGCACCGGCAACATTCACATTTTGACGAGCAGAAAATGTGTCTTGACTTATTTGAGAAAACGGTGAGGACCCAAAACCTGAGTCTACAGTATTTGCAATATTGTGTTCTGTCATTTTGGATTCCTGAGGCGAGCTGTTGCCCACCGATCGATCGATAATGCTTCCCTGTTCACTACTTGTTTCACTGTCTACACCATTATTTGCCGCCCGCTCCATTTCCCTATGCACAATTACCAAATTACTAGTTTGAACATTAGTTAATTCATTACACGGTGGTGCTAACACACTGCATTCGTCTTCACTGTCAATTCTCAGTTTACTTTGGAGCCTAGTATTACGTTTTTCACGCGCCATAATTGTCACAATATTTCACACGACAACACAGAAAAGCACAATTTGAAGAGCAAAATAAGAAAACACATTAACATAGCACTGAAAATAGTACCTAGTTAAATACAAGCGCAGCTGTGAAATACTTGGTGCAAATCTACATGCATTCCACAACTGATTTACTGTACAATAATGAAAGACTGCAACTACAAAGGATTCTCTCTACAATTACGCGCTAGCAATAAACAAAAGCTACACTAATTACACAAACTACAAGAAAAAATCAGAAGATTCCAGTGAGGTATCCTCGGCTAAGGGTCGACATATGAAACGTCCCCTTTGAACAATTATACAAGACTGTGTTTGGACTGACACACAATATTTTTGGCACAACGCAATCTGACTTTCAGTAATCCCTACAAAAGAATGGCCCTGACTAACATTAACCTATACCTTTCACAAATCACTTACCTCACAAAAATCTTCGTTACTCGAACTACTGCAAAACAGCGAGCGCCACTACTGCCAGCTAAATAAAAGATTCAAACTATGGAAGGCACTAACTACTATGAGCATAGTTAGCAAATGAAATATTTGAATAGAGAACAAACAATGTATTTCCTTTAACAGTCATAATATATATAGCAGTTCATGACATCCATTCTTACAAATGTACTGTTTCTGATGGACACACCTCCAGATTATCCATTCTCAAAAATCCGCCATCTCACTTCCCCACATCCACCACTGCTGGCGGCTCACCTCCAACTGCGCAACTCTACACGCTGTTCACAGTCAACTGCCCAACACTACAATAGCCAACAACAATGCAAACCAGCCACAGACTGCACACAGCACAGCCAGTGATTTTCATACAGACCGCTACGAGGCGTTACCAATAAGAAAACCTAAACAGCTTACTTACAACGTAATAAGCAGGAGACATAGTTCCGGTGAGCTGTCTCAACTAGAGGGGACGTATTCATCCAACTGGTGGCGGAGGTACAATTTACTTTTTCAGCTATGGGTTTGTTACCGTTCGTTTGTGCTGATACTCAGTT
This sequence comes from Schistocerca americana, assembly GCF_021461395.2. Lineage (NCBI taxonomy): Eukaryota > Metazoa > Arthropoda > Insecta > Orthoptera > Acrididae > Schistocerca > Schistocerca americana. The sequence goes on from NC_060124.1 coordinate 146,378,285, forward strand.
CTATCATGTGCTACTTCACTTAACAGGATGTACTGATTCTTTGACTTGTAGCCTTTGAATGTGTATATCGTGTTTTAGTTTCCTCAGTTAGTGAGCATATCTACTTCCTATTCATTTGTGAAATAATGTGTATTCCGCATTTATTCCTTTTTTGTGTTGTGAAAGATCTGATGGTGACAGTCTGCAGAAAGGATTTATCATTTGAAGAAAAGATGAGTGGTGTACATAGACAATTTTTGTATAAAAATCAGTATACAGCGAGAATCACCTAAAACTGCACTGCAAATATTGCGGAAATGGAAAGTGCTATTGATGTGCGGTTTTCACAGAATGGATTGGTAGTCACGGGCTCGTGTTGCTAGTCGATGAACACACTGTAATAACAATTAGAAGGTGTCTTTTTTGTGCAAACATACAATTAAGAATGGTCCAGTGCCCCATGACATTGACAAACTAAAAGTCGGGTAGATCAGAATGACAGTGGTGTTTGTTGTAGCATTCTACCGCGAGTCGTTTACTAGATATATTTTGAGAAGTTCCCAGACTGACTCTTGTGCAACATCTCTGGTAGCACAAAGTAAAGAACCTCAGGTCTGCATACTCTAGTTTTGTGGATTCTGACAAGTGACGGAACAACTGACCATAACATGTGTATGTGAATTCCTAAGAGACGGAACTGGTGAGGTCATCGGCCCCTAGACTTATACACTACATAAACTAACTTATGCTAAGAACAACACACACACACACATACACACACACACACACACACACACACACACACACACACACACACACACGCGCGCGCACACACACATCCCCGAGGGAGGACTAGAACCTCCGGCGGTAGGGGACGCGCAATCCGTGACATGGCGCCTCAAACCACGCAGCCACTCCGCGCGGCTGACCATCCCTAGTTGTGCTCAGAATGACCAGCGACAGCGGCTTTACACGCTTCTATTCTGGTATGGAACGACTGCTGCACATGTGTTCACATTTCAGCGGAGGTGTCCGAGCAGGCTGCTGTAATAAGTCGTTGCATATCATCGGGCGTAGTTGGCATGTCCTTGTAGACAGCGTCCGTCAACTTTCTCCACAGAGAAAAGCCTACAGGCATGAAATCTGGAAAACGGACAGGCCAAGGTACAGGTGGTCCGCGCCCAATCGAACGATTTGGAAACAACTCGTGAATACATGCAGTAGCACTTCGTGCACTGCGAGCTGCAAAGCCACCAAGTTGGGTACCACAGGTACCTCCTAGTTGGCAGATGAACGTCTTCTAGCGTCCGTGGTAGATGCTTTCTTGGGAGGCTACTACACTTGTGCGCGTTCAGCGTTCCGTCTATGAACAAGAGGTTCACCATCTCACAGCACACGTTTACTCTCCACGGACGCTGATGTTCCACCTGAGAAGGCCAACGAGCATTGTCAAGAGACCAGTATTGCGTATTTTGTCGGTTTACCTGACCATAATAGTAAAAATGAATTTATCACTAAAGAAGCAAGGAAGGCTGTGTTTAACGTCCCGTCGACATCAAGGTCATTAGAGACAGAGCACAATCTCGAATTTTGTCTAGGAAGTGGAAGGAAATCAGCCGTGCCATTTCATAGGAACCATCCCTGCTTTTTCCTGGAGAAATTTAGGGAAATCACGGAAAACCTAAATCTGGATGGCCGGACGTGGGTTTAACCCGTCGTCCTCCCGAATGCAAGTCTAGTGTTCTGACGCTGCACCATATCGCTCGGTTTCATCACTAAACAAGATACATGATATATCTCGAGTATCCTGTCTTAATGCCCATGTGCAGAAGTTAACACGACTCTCATAATCGTTTTCATACATCTCTTTATGGAGAGAGATGTGGTAGGAATGGAACCTATATCGATCGAGAATGCGTAGGACACTCGCCTGACTCCCGCCACTTCCTCGTGGGATTGCGCGGGAACTAACGTGCGGATTAACTGCGACTGCACAAGAACATTAATTTCCACTCACGACCTTCTGCTTGCACTGGCACACACTAACTGATTAGCAAGTCCCAGTGCACTCAGAACATAAAAGCACACTGTAAGCAAACATTTTAACATCGCACCAAGCAATTACGAAGGCTAAATGGCAGAAACAAGTGTCGGTGTGGAAAAGTTTCAAGAAAACGACTTGCACTCGAACCCTGCAAAAAATACCCTTTGTAACTAGGCTGTTTAAGTGACAGTCACTTGTCACTGTTTAAGTTTTTATGTTGGTATGAAAATCGCTGCCTGAGTTGTGTGCAGTCTGTGGCTGGTTGGACGCATTGTTGGAATATTCGCTTGTGTAGTGTTGGGCAGTTGGATGTGAACAGCGCGTAGCGTTGGGATGTTGGAGGTGAGCCGCCAGCAGTGGTGGATGTGGAGAGAGAGATGCCAGAGTTTTGAGCACACGATCTGGACGTGTGTCCGTCAGAAAAAGGAAATTTGTTTAATTGGATGTCACAAAATCATATATGATGACTGTTGAACATTATTAAGGTAAATACATTGTTTGTTCTCTATGGAAAGCTTTCATTTGCTTACTATGCCTATCAGTAGTTAGTGCCTTCAGTAGTTTGAATCTTTTACTTTGCTGGCAGTGGTGGCTCAAATGGTTCAAATGGCTCTGAGCACTATGGGACTCAACTTCTGAGGTCATTAGTCGCCTAGAACTTAGAACTAGTCAAACCTAACTAACTTAAGGACATCACACACACCCATGCCCAAGGCAGGATTCGAACCTGCGACCGTAGCGGTCTCGCGGATCCTGATTGCAGCGCCCAGAAACGCACGACCACTTCGGCCGGCGGCAGTAGTGGCGCTCGCTGTATCGCAGTAGTTCGAATAACGAAGATTTTTGTGAGGTAAGTGATTTGTGAAACGTATACGTTAATGTTAGTCAGGGCCATTCTTTTGTACGGATTTTTGAAAGTCAGATTGCGTTGCGCTAAAATATTGTGTCAGTTTAGTGATGATTAGAGTAAGTAAAGATAAAACTGTCTAAATACGTTCAGTTTCGCTCAGCTGTTTGTAAATCAAATAACGTAAGAGGTTTACCAGCACAGTCATTCATAATTTTTCTAAGGGGACGTTTCACCTTGACCTTCTGATTTGCCCTACTTTTGGTTTGTTGATGTCAATAGGCATTGATCCATTTATAAAAGTCAATGTTTGCACAAAAATATAAATTATAAGCATTATTACAGTCTGTTTATTGGCTAATAATAAGAGCCCCTGACCACCAACCCATTCTGTGAAAACCGCACATCAAAAGCACTTTCTATTTCCGCAATATTTGCAGTGCACGTTTTAGGTGTGTCACCAAGTATAACATACAAAAGATTCTCTGCTAAAAACGTTTATCCAATTCTTAGTCATTAATAATAATGTAATCAGTGCAGATTCGCCCGTAAAATGATAGTAAATCCGTATTCAACATTTGGGTGGTCAATCAGAAATCGAATGGTCTGCTTTAGCTTTAGCAGGCAGCCTCACACTACGATACCATCTGTCACCCCACATCATCAACATTTTGCGGACCTATAGCCTGATCGCTAATCAATGATGCCTGCCGTAATGTAACGCGTCGCTCTCTTTAAATGAAACGCTAAGAGCATAATTTAAGTAACGTAGGTCTGAATAAACCGTAAATAGTACACGGCTAGTTCAAACTGTCCTTCGGGTCTAGGTCAGGCTTACCTCGCTCGGAGTGATGAAACAGCACTGGCTGTGGGTCTCCACTTTGCCGAGCGAGGTAACCTAATAAGTAGGAGACATAGTTCTGGGGAGCTGTCTCGACTAGAGTGGACGTCCGTGTGTATTTAGGTGCCCCGGTGTGCCGCCGCTGCTGTAGGTGCGGTGTCGGCGGCTGCCGGCGCCGCCTCATCGGCGACGACAATGGTGCTTTGTCGCCAGGGACTCCAGGCAGCAGCCGCAGCCCAATAATTCGTCTGGCGTCGCAGCCGGCCTGCATTGTGCTCTGGGGCAGTGTCCTGCGGACCCACGGGCGTGCGACGACTCCCTAATAGCGAGGCGACCGCGCCGGCGCCGGCCGACTTACAACCGCCGTCCCGTGTCAACATTCATTGTGACGAACTGCTCCTACCTGAAGGAGAACACACATTGCCATCACTTTGCTACTTGCTTCAAAGCGGAGCACTTTTCTCTTATTTTCATTATCCCAGTTAAGCAATAAGGAAAGTAAGTAATGAAACATTGCTTTCTACGGAATGACAATAATTAAAGCCCCGGTTTTAAAACGCTGTAGAAAGAGAAACATTGCTCAGAATTTGAACAGAATATTACTGACGCAGAGGGACACGACATGGAAGTGAAACATTTAACGAAAATTTTGCCAGTAGATGGCACATAAGCGACCTCAGTGTTCGTTCTAGACCACCAAATGCCGGCCGGGGTGGCCGAGCGGTTGTAGGCGCTACAGTCTGGAACCGCGCGACCGCTACGGTCGCAGGTTCGAATCCTGCCTCTGTCAAAGGGGTGTGTGATGTCCTTAGGTTAGTTAGGTTTAAGTAGTTCTAAGTTCTAGGGGACTGATGACCTCAGAAGTTAGGTCCCATAGTGCTCAGAGCCATTAGACCAACAACATTACAGTCGCCGTGAACGATTGCGCGCTGCTAATGGTGGTGTTTTACAAGAACGGTGACTGTATGCCAGTAGCCCTTCAGAAGTTCCGGACACTCAAGGGTATGAGAAAAGGCTAAATTTCGATTACGCATTAAGTCACACAAATCTGAAGGCTGTAAATTCAGCTAAGTACATATTGATTACAATTATAAGGAAATAAATTTGGAACGGTCACATAGATAATGTTGTTGGTAGAGCAAATCAAAGACTATGAGTCACTGGTAGAACACTTAGAAGGTGCAGCAGATCTACTAAAGAGAGTGCTTACACCACACTTATCTGCCCTATTCTGGAGTATTTTCCCGAGGGCATGCAGCTTTACTCTATGGTTAAATGATGATGGTATCCTCTTGGGTAAAATATTCTAGAGGTAAAATAGTCCCCCATTCGGATCTCCGGGCGGGGACTACTCAAGAGGACGTCGTTACCAGGAGAAAGAAAATTCGCGTTCTACGGATCGGAGTGTGGAATGTCAGATCCCTTAACCGGGCAGGTAGGTAAGAAAATTAGAAAGGGAAATGGATAGGTTAAAGTTAGATATAGTGGGAATTAGTGAAGTTCGGTGGCAAGAGGAACAAGACTTTTGGTCAGGCGAAGACTGGGTTATAAATACAAAATCAAATAGGAGTAATGAAGGAGTAGGTATAATAATGAATAAAAAATAGGAGTGCAGGTAAGCTAATACAAACAGCATAGTGAAAGCATTATTGTGGCGAAGATAGACACGAAGCCCACGCCTGCTACAGTTTAAATGCCGATTAGCTCTGCAGATGACGACGAAATTGAAGAAATGTATGATGAAATCAAAGAAATTATTCAGATAGTGAAGGGAAACGAAAATTTAATAGTCATGGGTGACTAAAATCCGTAGTAGGAAACGGGAGAGAAGGAAACGTAGTAGGTGAATATGGATTGGGGCTAATAAAGGAAAGAGGAAGCCGCCTGGTGGAATTTTGCAGAGCACAACTTAATCATAGCTAACACTTGCTTCAAGAATCATGAAAGAAGGCTGTATACATGCAAGAAGCCTGGATATACTGACAGGTTTCAGATAGATTATATAATGGTAAGACAGAGATTTAGGAACCAGGTTTTAAATTGTAAGACATTTCCAGGGGCAGATGTGGACTCTGACCACAATTTATTGATTATGAACTGTAGATTAAAACTGAAGTAACTGCAAAAAGGTGGGAATTTAAGGAGATGGGACCTGGATAAACTGACCAAACAAGAGGTTGTAGAGAGTTTCAGGGAGAGCATGAGGGAACAATTGACAGGAATGGGGGAAAGAAATATAGTAGAAGAAGAATGGGTAGCTCTGAGGGATGAAGTAGTGAAGGCAGCAGAGGATCAAGTAGGTAAAAAGACGAGGGCTAGTAGAAATCCTTGGGTAACAGAAGAAATATTGAATTTAATTGCTGAAAGGAGAAAATATAAAAATGTAGTAAATGAAGGAGGCAAAAAGAAATACAAACGTCTCAAAAATAAGATCGACAGGAAGTGCATAATGGCTAAGCAGGCATGGCTAGAGGACAAATGTAAGGACATAGAGGCTTATCTCACTAGGGGTAAGATACACTCCTGGAAATTGAAATAAGAACACCATGAATTCATTCTCCCAGGAAGGGGAAACTTTATTGACACATTCCTGGGGTCAGATACATCACATGATCACACTGACAGAACCACAGGCACATAGACACAGGCAACAGAGCATGCACAATGTCGGCACTAGTACAGTGTATATCCACCTTTCGCAGCAATGCAGGCTGCTATTCTCCCATGGAGACGATCGTAGAGATGCTGGATGTAGTCCTGTGGAACGGCTTGCCATGCCATTTCCACCTGGCGCCTCAGTTGGACCAGCTTTCGTGCTGGACGTGCAGACCGCATGAGACGACGCTTCATCCAGTCCCAAACATGCTCAATGGGGGACAGATCCGGAGATCTTGCTGGCCAGGGTAGTTGACTTACACCTTCTTCAGGAGCAACAGTGTCCCTAATTTGCTGGGAAGTGGCGGTGCGGTCCCCTACGGCACTGCGTAGGATCCTACGGTCTCGGCGTGCATCCGTGCGTCGCTGCGGTCCGGTCCCAGGTCGACGGGCACGTGCACCTTCCGCCGACCACTGGCGACAACATCGATGTACTGTGGAGACCTCACGCCCCACGTGTTGAGCAATTCGGCGGTACGTCCACCCGGCCTCCCGCATGCCCACTATACGCCCTTGCTCAAAGTCTGTCAACTGCACATACGGTTCACGTCCACGCTGTCGCGGCATGCTACCAGTGTTAAAGACTGCGATGGAGCTCCGTATGCCACGGCAAACTGGCTGACACTGACGGCGGCGGTGCACAAATGCTGCGCAGCTAGCGCCATTCGACGGCCAACACCGCGGTTCCTGGTGTGTCCGCTGTGCCCTGCGTGTGATCATTGCTTGTACAGCCCTCTCGCAGTGTCCGGAGCAAGTATGGTGGGTCTGACACACCGGTGTCAATGTGTTCTTTTTTCCATTTCCAGGAGTGTAGATACAGCCTACAGGGAAAATAAAGAGACCTTTGGAGGAAACAGAACCACTTGTATGAATTGTAAGTAGGCTGTTTAGGTTTTCATATTGGTAACGCCACGTAGCGCTCTGTATGAAAATCACTGGCTGTGCTGTGTGCAGTCTGTGGCTGGTTTGCATTGTTGTTGGCCATTGTAGTGTTGGGCACCTGGATGTTAACAGCGCGTAGCGTTGCGCAGTTGGCGGTGAGCCGCCAGCAGTGGTGGATGTGGGGAGAGAGATGGCGGAATTTTGAAAGCGGACGATCTGGACGTTTGTCCATCAGAAAGAGTAAATTTATAATATTGGATTCATGGACATATATATATATATATATATATATATATATATATATATATATAATATGACTTTTGACCACTATTAAGGTAAATACATTGTTCTCTATCAAAATCTTTCATTTACTAACTATGCCTATCAGTAGTTAGTGCCCTCAGTAGTTTGAATCTTTTATTTAGCTGGCAGTTGTGGCGCTCGCTGTATTGCAGTAGTTCGAGTAACGAAGATTTTTGTGAGGTAAGTGATTTGTGAAACGTATAGGTTAATGTTAGTCAGGGCCATTCTTTTGTACGGATTTTTGAAAGTCACCTTGCGTTCCGCTAAAATTATTGTGTGTCAGTTTAAGCACAGTCATGTATAATTGTTCAAAGGGGACGTTTCATATGTCGACCCTTAGCCGAGGATACCTCACTGGAATCTTCTGATTTTTTCTTGTAGTTTGTGTAATTAGTGTAGCTTTTGTTTATTGCTAGCGCGTAATTGTAGAGAGAATCTCCTTTGTAGTGGCAGTCTTTCATTGTTGTACAGTAAAACAGTTGTGGCATGCATGTAGATTTGCACCAAGTATTTCGCATCTGCGCTTGCGATTAACTAGATATTAATTTCAGTGCTATGTTAATGTGTTTTCTTATTTTTGCTCTTCAAATTGTGCTTTTCTGTGTTATCGTGTAAAATATTGTGACAATTATGGCGTGTGAAAAACGTAATATTAGGCTCCAAAGTGAACTGAGAAATGACAGTGAAGACGCCACAGTGTAATGAATTATATAATGTTCAAACTAGTAATTTGGTAATTGTGCATAGGGAAATGTTATCGTGTAAAATATTGTGACAATTATGGCGTGTGAAAAACGTAATACTAGGCTCCAAAGTGAACTGAGAAATGACAGTGAAGACGCCACAGTGTAATGAATTAACTAATGTTCAAACTAGTAATTTGGTAATTGTGCATAGGGAAATGGAGCGGGCCGCAAATAATGGTGTAGACAGTGGAACAATTAGTGAACAGGGAAGCATTATCGATCGATCGGTCGGCAACAGCCCGCCTCAGGAATCGGGAATGACAGAACACAATCTTGCAAATACTGCAGATTCAGGTTTTGGGTCCTCACCGTTTTCTCAAATAAGTCAAGACACATTTTCTGCTTGTCAAAATGTGAATGTTGCCGGTTCAACTTCACTGCCGAAAAGCACTGAGGAACATGTTTCAGACACCAGTGCATTGTTATTACAGTTAATGCAACAAATGGGACAAAGGCTACAAAAGTTAGACACAATGGAACAAAATCTTCAAAAGTTAGACACAATGGAACAACACCAGAGACAAACACAGCAACAGTTAGAAGCAATGGAACAAAAGCTTCAAAAGTTAGACTCAGTGGAACATACGCTTGAACAAACACGTGAAGATTTAACTACTGAGTTACATAAAATCGAATCGAAATGTCAGAAAGTCTGTAATGACGTAAAAACACAAATTTGTGAGCATTTCCAACCTATTTTTTCGCGGCATGAAAATACATTACACAATCACGAAGCAGCCATAAAAGAACTGCAAACTATTGTTCATGAAAATCATGAGACCTTGCAAGCTAAAATTGACTCAGTTGCATCTACCGATTCGGTTACCCAACTTGCAAAAACTCAGGAAAACTTAAAGGACACAGTAGATAGGATTTCAACACAAATGGACACTCTGAAACTTGGTTCAGAAAAACACACTGAGGAAATAAGTACACTATCGGAGAAAGTAGCCGAAGTTTCGGATCAGTTCACTAACTTATCTGCAAAGGTAGATGATGATCTGAATGACACAAGACCTGTAGCCATCACTGACACAGAAGAGTATGAACAAATTAAGAAATTCAAACAAAATCAGAATCATATTAATACGCAACATCAAAGAGAAATCCGTGAAGTACAAGATCAGTTGACACAGGTAACACAAGAATTACATATTTCAGAGGACACTCGCGCTCCAATACGGGAAGAGGGACTTATAAATACGGAGAAGCCACAAAATAATAACACAGGGCATTTCGGAAATTATGAAAGAAATTGTCAAGGTGCACCGAATTTTGAGATGGAACCGCCGACACGACGTAACAATGACCGATATGCTACTCGCCGACACGATGATTTTGACTATAAGCTGTTCATTACTACACGTAAATTCAAAACATTTAAGAATTCTGGCAACGACATTCATCAACAAGCGTGGCTCCATCAATTCTCTCATTGTTTTCCTCCCACTGGTCATTAGAGCACAGATTAGAATTTATGTGTGGCTACTTAGAGAATGAACCAGCTGAAAGAATGCGATCGGTCATTCACGATTGTCACAGTGAAGCAGAATTTTATCATGCCTTCCTCTCAGCATATTGGTCTCAAGTTACGCAAGACCGAGTAAAACATAGCATCATAATGATTAAACATTTCGAATTTTCCAGTCTTGTGAAATATTTTGAAGACATGTTGCACAAGAATCAGTACCTGTCAAACTCTTACAGCCCCTCAGAACTCATTCACATTTGCTTAATCAAATTGTCTGAACATTTACGACATATTATTTTGGCAGGGTGTTGCAAAGACGACATTGAAGCTTTTCAGGGACTCTTACAAGAATTAGAAATTGACACTGACAATCGCGGAACGCGAAAACAGGAGCACAACAGTTACAGGTCACATCCGTCACAATTCCGCGATGACAGAGATAATAAATGGACACGACAAGGCTATTCTCACAACACAAATCGTGACGGAAACAGACACCACCGGTATGACAACCGTTGGCACAGTAGTAAGAGTCACAGAGAAAGATCGCATTTCCGTAGTAATGAATATAACAGAGACAATCATAGAAACAGACAATATGGCAACCAGAACTACTATTATCACGGGAGACAGTATAACTTCCGACGCAACGGTCCACCGTGCAGTGATAACTCAGGGAGAAATTTTCCACCACTTAACCAACAAGAAAGAAACTACAGGAACTACCGACATGACGACAGACGATATACTCGTAACGACAGACTTGAATTGCATCAGAACTGGCGAGATTCAAACAGGGCTGGGCCCTCTCGGCAAGGTGAATTCGTAGAAGTTAGGTCTCCTAATCCCAACAACGACGCGTGCCAACAAAGAGACAGACAATGACTCGCACCGCAGGCAGCCACGTGCGCCGACTGGCTCAGCGAAAAACAACATAGACGCTAACCTTGAGAAAAATTTTAGCATTCCTTACCGAGGTATACAACATGATAATTACTTTGAAGTTGTAACTCTGTGTACTAGGAAGAGTAAAGGATCACACCACATTTCACATGTACAACCGTTTATTGAAAGATAATTTGCTTTTTAACTAAGTCTTTGCCATACAATTTTTCACTTCACGCTACTAGTACAATTTGTCACACTTAGAAACAACATGCAACAATATTTTGAAGTTAACTATCCAGTCTAGAACCTAGGGAACATATTTAGACAATATTTACGAGTGCATTGTTATAGTACAGACGACACAGTGTTATCGTGTCTGTACATTCTTGCTTGTTAGTTGCACGATTACATAACGACTATAAGGCTTACATACTTAGAACATATACAGGTACTGCTAATGAGATTTTAACTTGAAAATACATTCTTTATTTGAAGTACATTCTGTGGGATTAAAGATGACTTAGCATTTGGTTTCTTTGATAGCTACTCGATTATATCATGACGCTACTAATGTGTGACACAATTTACATTGTTGCTTTTGCAGTGTATCCGTTTTATATCTGCACAGTTTTTTTGAATTCTTCTGGAAAGTAGAACATGTTTTAGTAGTAACTTTGTGGTATAGCTACAATAAGACAGCCTTTTTTGTAGCACAACAATATGTTACAGTGTAGTACTTTCTTGATCACGGTACTGTATGCAATAACTACGATATCTATACGCATAGCATTTCGCTTTTGTTTATTACGAGGTAAGTACATTAACCTCCACAGAACTTTGCTTACAGACGACGATAATTACGACACTTGGCACATTTTTTACCCTTAAGTAATGACAGAGATTATGTAACAACAAGACGCACAATTTAGCGCTACAGGACACGCATTTGAGTAGTTAATCTTGTACTTAAAACAATTACTTTTCAAGATTTTTGAATTACAAAGAAAGTTTTCCGTGATACATTTCATTCCATTGCTGTAATTTGTAACAACTGAGGGTGTAATTACATTAATTCTCAGGGCGTACACACTTACTTTGTGTACCGTGTGTTTGGCAAACACAAGGAGCCCTAGCTAATATTGTATTTGCTTATACAACTTTACGCATCGGTACCATATTTCTCTAACACAGAATTACACATCCATCTGATTATTTAACAGAGAAATAAACATTTTTTTGCTACATCAGTGACAGATGGTTACGCAATTACACAGTTGGGTAACTTCACACTTATGAAATTGTTTTTTGCCTTGTGAACTGTTCATAGTTTTTTCGGAACCATTGTGATACTATGAGAGCTTTGAATGATGTATTTGGAATGGGATCATGATTTTTAAAGTACGTTTGGGGTAGATGACACTACTGAAATGAGCAGAGAATTTTCTTTAGGTTTTGAAATTATTTGAAAAAGCTACGACGTTTTTGAGATTTGACTGAATTTTTATGATGTTATTATTACGATGACAATGTGTATTATGCTGTTGAGGCATGTTTATGATCAATAAGCTGATGGTATATGAGGAATTTGATTATGCTACGTATTTATTATGATGAAATATTGAGGAAGTGTCGACGAAAATGTATATGTGTAATAAGGTAGGGAATAAGGAGTAGTGGTTAGGGACTCTGACTTGTGAAAAAGGATGTTGGAAACCAAGAATCGTACTTTAAGAGTTATGAAATGTATGTACATACGTGAATGTTAGTTACCACAATGCTGACAAAGCTTTTTGGACACTGCTATGTATGAGATTTTGTTTCTACACACTTCTATTGTAAATTTCTAACCTTTGAATTTTTTTATTTTATATGAGACTGTCACTGTAGTGCAAACTGGTGTCGTAAATATTTTGGTTAGAAAGTTAAGTCACCACCTTCACGTAATGTGTCGTTGGCACCCAGCTGCGCAACAGTCACCTGCAAAAAAGGCATTAGTGTGTGCCTTTCAGAGGTTCAGGTGGAGAAAAAAGGAGGCCATTATCCTCACTATTGACGTTTCTTTGTAGAAAGCATCGCAAATACGACACGCTCAAACTTGAAAACATGATTACATTGTGGAGCTCTTAATTTATGATATTTACTAAAATCTGTAATGAAATGATGAGAAACATTTTACATCTATTGTCTTTCTAGTTGAGAGTTTTTTTATTGCATTTGGAGACGTCATTTGCCGAGTGAATGACGTTCCACACATTGCTTTGTATGTATTTGCTCATTTCGTTTAATATCTAGTTTCTAGCTGCACTGCAGCATTGGTTAAAATAAAATTTAATAGATGTACTAATATAGATATTTTATGCCTACAGATCCAGTAAATAATAATTTTATGATCTACTTCCAAAAAACCAAGGGAGCACAAAAAGACATTTCCACTTCACAGGAATTGCATACATAATTTTTGTCAGTGACTTGGTAACTTATCTGCTAGAGTAAGTTACAGTGATGCATCACTCTAGTGTTAAGATGTGACATAGATATTAGACATGGCCATCTTTAGTGTAATATTTTTTTCTGCTTGAGCTTTGTCATGTTTAGATATAAGTTATTGCATTTGCTGCTGCTGTTTGCCTGGCATAGTGCTACTAAATTCCACTTTGTATTACTCTGTTAAGACAGTTTTACAACTGATTTATTTTTCTTGTTGCTGCACATTGCCTTATATTAGCTGTAATATTGCATTTGCCTTGCTAATTTCTATAATGCTGCTTGCTTTGCCAATTTGCATTTTTTGTCATGGCTGTTTGTGTTAATTGTTTTGTGCTGCTGCATTGCCTCATCCCTTAGTTTAGCATCTGAGCTCAGAAGATTAAAGTTAGCTTAAGATGGGATAGGCTATATAAGATAACGAGTCGTACTGAATTGGAAGAAATGCATTGAGAAACTATGAGAAAATGGTTTGGCCAAAAAAGGATTTTGAAAGAGGATGAATAGAATACAGAAAGTAGGCTTAGATAGGACTTTTTGGGAATAATGACGAACGATGGAAGATCTCCATGCAAAATACTACAGTAAAACAAACCCTGTCCTTTCCCTTTGTTTTATCCCTCTATGTATTTGTGTACCCTTGTGTATTTGTATTCTTCCTGTCTTTATGTGTTTAGTTAATAAGATTTATGTTGTAGAATTTTGCTAGTACTAAGCTACATTCACTATGATGAGGAATACTGTTATCCTCAAATATAATTTGCATCTATAATATGTTATTTTCTTTGTAAAGATGTTTAGACATTATTTATTCTGTTCTGTTTTAATGCTCATGTGTGAAATTAATGTTTCGAAAACTATACTCATTATTTTATATATTCACTTATGTCATAATTCCTGTAACATGGATGTATATGTTTATTTCTATTCTTTTCTAAAGCCTGTATTAGTACAAATGTCATCTGTATTATTATGTTTTTAATGATGTTTTCTGTATCTTTGTAATTGTATTCTCATGTTATAAAATTGTAATGGACACCAGTTCAGCAAATTAAGTATCTTGTAAGCATTCATTTCAGTGCACACGTTTCTGTTGGTCATAGTATATGCACAAAATGTGAGAAGTTGGGACTGTTAGTGTTTGCACGTGTGTTGATAATTCAGCAAGGGACTGGTTAACAACATTCCTGGTTCTAAGGACAATTCCAAAAACTTTGTGAGTGCACAGGTGGTGGTTATGGACTTGATATATTGTCCACAAGACTCTTCGATGGTGATTGTCACAACAGATGGCTACTGGCTGTCTCTACAAGAACTGAAATGGGTCTGCACCTTTGATGATCCACCAATACCATACTCTCTACCAAGACTATAGTGGGTCTGCTCTGTGATGACCTACCAACCAACATTCTTCAAAACTTTGAATGACTCTACTGTGGGTTTGCTCTGTTGTGGTCCATTACCTGTCTGCATGTCAAGAATCAGTACTGTCTTTCCGTTGGAAGGACGACACTACTTCTTCAAGACTGCATGGAAATCGACTACTTCCGTGCGCATTTTCTTTTACTGCTTACACTTTGACAAAAAAAAAAAACTGCAATTTTACTGTGATGAATGATCAGGACTGTCTTTATGGACTGTGAGAAAATTTTAGCTTTTGACCAACATTGTATCAATAAGTGTGTGCATTTCATTTCATTGTTATTGTAATTATGAAAAACTTTTTGAAATCTGTATTGGCCACTGCCCAAAACAATTTGTAAAATTTTTTGTGGGGAGCATGGGGCCTATGTAAGTAGGCTGTTTAGGTTTTTATATTGGTAACGCCACGTAGCGCTCTGTATGAAAATCACTGGTTGTGCTGTGTGCAGTCTGTGGCTGTTTTGCATTGTTGTTGGCCATTGCAGTGTTGGGCAGCTGGATGTTAACAGCGTGTAGCGTTGCGCAGTTGGAGGTGAGCCGCCAGCAGTGGTGGAAGTGGGAGAGAGATGGCGGAATTTTGAAAGCGGACGATCTGGACGTGTGTCAATCAGAGAGAGTAAATTTATAATACTGGATTCATGAACTGATATATATATATATATATAATGACTTTTGAACACTATTAAGGTAAATACATTGTTTGTTCTCTATCAAAATCTTTCATTTGCTAACTATACCTATCAGTAGTTAGTGCCTTCAGTAGTCTGAATCTTTTATTTTGCTGGCAGTAGTGCCGCTCGCTGTATTGCAGTAGTTCGAATAACGAAGATTTTTGTGAGGTAAGTGATTTGTGAAACGTACAGGTCAATGTTAGTCAGGGCCATTCTTTCGTACGGATTTTGGAAGTCAGATTGCGTTGCACTAAATATTGTGTATCAGTTTAAGCACAGTCATGTATAATTTTTCAAAGGGGACGTTTCAGAATATCAAGAGCTCAGATGGAATCCCAGTTCTAAGCAAAGAAGGGAATTCAGGAAGGTGGAAGGAGTATATAGAGAGTCTATACAAGGGCGATATACTTGAGGACAATATTATGGAAATGGAAGAGGATGTAGATGAAGATGAAATGGGAGATGCGATACTGCGTGAAGAGTTTGACAGAGCACTGAAAGACCTGAGTCGAAACAAGGCCCCGGGAGTATGCAACATTCCATTAGAACTACTGAGAGCCTTGGGATAGCCAGTCCTGAGAAAACTATCATCTGGTGAGCCAAATGTGTGAGACAGGCGAAATACCCTCAGACTTCAAGAAGAATATAATCATTCCAATCCCAAAGATAGCAGGTGTTGACACATGTGAAAATTATCGAACAATCAGTTTAATAAGCCACAGCTGCAAAATACTAACGCGAATTCATTACAGACGAATGGAAAAACTAGTAGAAGCCGACCTCGGGGAAGATCAGTTTGGATTCCATAGAATTATTGAAACACGTGAGGCAATACTGACCTTACGACTTATCTTAGAAGCTAGATTAAGGAAAGGCAAACCTACGTTTCTAGCATTTATAGACTTAGAGAAAGCTTTTGACAATGTTGACTGGAATACACTCTTTCAAATTCTGATGGTGCCAGGGGTAAAATACAGAGAGCGAAAGGCTATTTACAATTTGTACAAAAACCAGTTGGCAGTTATAAGAGTCGAGTGACATGAAAGGGAAGCAGTGGTTGGGAAGGGAGTGGGACAGGGTTGTAGCCTATCCCCGATGTTATTCAATCTGTATATTGAGCAAGCAGTGAAGGAAACAAAAGAAAAATTCGGAGTAGGTATTAAAATCCATGGAGAAGATGTACAAATTTTGAGGTTTGCCTATGACATTGTAATTCTGTCAGAGAGAGCAAAGGTCTTGGAAGAGCAGTTGAACGGAATGGATATAAGATGAACATTAACTAAAACAAAACGAGGATAATGGAATGTAGTCGAATTACGTCTGGTGATGCTAAGGGAATTAGATTAGGAAATGAGACACTTGAAGTAGTAAAGGAGTTTTGCTATTTGGGGAGCAAAATAACTGATGATGGTCGAAGAAGAGAGGATATAAAATGTAGACTGGCAATGGCAAGGAAAGCATTTCTGAAGAAAAATTTGTTAACATCGAGTATAGATTTAAGTGTCAGGAAGTCGTTTCTGAAAGTATTTGTATGTGTATCCATGTATGTAAGTGAAACATGGACGATAAATAGTTTGGAGAAGAAGAGGATAGAAGCTTTTGAAACGTGGTGCTACAGAAGAATGCTGAAGATTAGATGGGTGGATCACATAATTAATGAGGAGATATTGAATAGGATTGGGGAGAAGAGAAGTTTGTGGCACAACTTGACTAGAAGAAGGAATCGGTTGGTAGGACATGTTCTAAGGCATCAAGGGATCACCAATTTAATATTGGAGGGCAGCGTGGAGGGTAAAAATCATAGAGGGAGACCAAGAGATGAATACACTAAGCAGTTTCAATAGGATATAGGTTGCAGTAGGTATTGGGAGATGAAGAAGCTTGCACAGGATAGAGTAGCATGGAGAGCTGCATCAAACCAGTTTCGAAACTGAAGACCATAATAACAACAACGGTGTGCGGTGTGGGATCCGCATCAGGTGGGATTGACGGATGAAATCGAATAGGTTCGAGGAATGGCGGCTCGCTTTTTTACTATCGAGAAATAGGGGTGGCAGTGCCACAGACATGATACGTGAATTGGAGTGGAAATCATTAAAACAAAGCCGTTTTTAGTTGGGACGGGATCATCTCATAAAATTTCGATCACCAGTTTTCTCCTCCGATTGCGAAAACATTCTATTGGTACCTACCTACATAGGGAGAAATGATCATCACGACAAAATAAGAGATATCAGGGCTCGTACAGAAAAATTTAAGTGCTCGTTCTTCCCGCGCGCCGTTCGTGAGTGGAACAGGTGAGAGAGCTTGAAGATGATTCATCGAACCCTCTGCCAGGCACTTAATTGTGAATAGCAGAGTAATCATGTAGATGTTGATATGTAAATGTAATGGTGGCCAGGACAAATCCATCAGTTCTGGATGGTGCGATATGTGTGAGCAGAGGCCCTGTCTTCTTGGAACAAAGCATCAACACGGTGGATCCTACAATGTACCAAGTGATATACCTGATCAGTCAAAATGGCCACATTATCCTTACCAGTAATGTGACTCTGCAGAGAAACCTAAGGGCCCACGGAATACCACGATATGGTTGCCAAAATCGACAGTGAAACCCCGTCATGAGTCGCTCTAGTGACGTAAGCACGGTCAGTAGTTGGAAGAAATGTAAAACAAGGCTGATCTGAACAAATCACTTTTTGCATTGTTCCATAGTTCACTTTTTGTGGCTTCGGCGCCATGTTTTCCTGTTACCGTCATTTGCATGACTCACGAGTGCTTTTGAAATTCCAGATCTTCCTGCAATCCTCTGCTTCTGGAGATCCCTTGGTGTTGTTTCGGTGCTGAAATGATTCGCGAGTGTCAATTCAGTTCTGCAGGACTTTTGCAGATTTCGTCCTCTATTTTTCGTCACAATCCTCTTCAACGATCGTCTCTTACGATCAATCAACATACACGTTGGTTCTAGTTGAGATTTAGCGGATTCCGCTTTCCTTGTATACGGTCCAAATCTTCGATACGCTGCCTCGTGGAACACCAAACACTTTGGCTGTCTTGGTTACTGAAGTACCCATCGTAAGAGCATCACCAATCTACCCGCACGAGAGTGCACCTAGCTCCGTTGTATCGTATTCAAAACTGCACAAAACCCTGTTTTGATTTCGGCACTTGTATCATACTGAGAACTCCGCACGGGTGACTATATGCAGCCTTGGCTAGCATCTACATTTAGGTTTGAGCACACATTTCTCGTCGTGTTTCCTTTTTATCCAACAGCTGTAGGCTCACAGGATTGCTCCACGCCCACCGCATACTACTTGACTTCAAATTTTTGTTATCCATCTGTTTTGGTTTAGAAGGATGGTTCAACACCTACAGACAACACTGTTGATACTTCATATTTTAGGTTTGTTTTTCATTATTTCTGTGTCAAAGTATAAGCCTTTTGTGACAGCTGCACGATAGAGAGAACATCGTCCTAACATTTTTTCAACATATTGAGCATGATTGTTTTGGGTATCCGCAACTGTAGGAACTACTTCGAAATAAATTATAGCACCAATTACAAAAAATGGTTCAAATGGCTCTGAGCACTATGGGACTTAACTTCTGAGGTCATCAGTCCCCTAGAACTTAGAACTACTGAAACCTAATGTTGTGTACATAGTTCCGCGTAGTCAGCGCGTACACAACTTTCCCACTAGAGGGCGGCCCGCTAAGCACAACAGCGCAGGCGCAGCGCTCGTCCGTCTCCGCACTATGAGGTGACGCTGTCTTAGAGACGGACCAAATTCTGCTTCCGCTGATCCACGTATTAATATGTAACGCAACCAATGAGATTGCTGCTAACGTAGAACCTTCTCTCCTCGCGGATCACACTCGCGCAGTGATACATGAACGTGCGAGGTATTATAACGTGTGTTCAGACCTCCGATTAGTCAGTCTGCATTTGTCTGTACCAGTCTACATTTTACCAGTCTATAGTCAAGTTTCAGTCTGCGCCTAATAAGATTACCATATTCCTGTACATAGCCATGAAGAGAAATGTATAGATACTTTTGTCAAGAATCAGAGATATGTGTGAGAATAAGATTAACGTACCAAAACCAAAGGAACTTCAGATTGTCAATTGTAAATAGCAGCCAAAACCAAGTTAAGTAATTTTTATGCTTGTTATCATTTTAATAAATGTGTGTGAAAATTAATCAAGTTCTGTTTAAAGTTGGTTACCGTCAATCTGCTACTCTAAGCGTGCAAGTGGCATTTCTATCGTCTGACCTAACGGCAGAAGATAGACACACCACGATAAGACCACGAAACATTTTGCTGACACTCGCCTACTTCGTTAGAGCGACAAGTCAAATAATCTGATGGTGTGTGTACTGAAGGTCTTACAGTACGCACACCACACCTAACTAACCTAAGGACATCACACACACCCATGCCCGAGGCAGGATTCGAACCTGCGACCGTAGCAGTCTCGCGGGTCCGGACTGTAGCGCCTAGAACCGCTCGGCCACTCTGGCCGGCCACCAATTACAGTTTTATGTCTTAACATCACGCCTAGTTTCATCGAAGAGGGCCATTTTCAAGTGGTTACGAGCATAGCGTCGTGGAAGTACACAGATGCATCTGAAAATGGCCCTGGTAGCTTATACCAGTTGTACTGATAAAACATTGTGTTGTAACTGGTGCAGTAATTCGTTACCAAATTATCCTCGCTTAACCAACATATCCTACTGCAGGGATCTTTTGACTCTCATCAAAGAATCAATGTTTGCGAGGTGTGTGTAAGGGTTATATTCTTATCTTTCAGAATTTTGAAAGTCCTGGGCAGGTTAAAACTGCATGCCGCTGTGGGATTCGATCTTGTGACTTCTGCGAAGTTTGGAGATCAGGTACTGAGACAGTTCTCGTGAGTCGTTCTGGGGTAGCTCAGTTAGTTGAACACTTGTTCCCGAAAGTCAAAGGTCCCTGGTTTGAGTTCCGGTCCGGCATACAATTTTAATCTCCGAAGAAGTTTCATATCGGCGTACACTCCGCTGCAGAGCGAAAATTTACTCTCGAAAATAAGTTGTCTTCATGGTTGCTCTTTTCTAAACGAAGCACTTTGTTAACAGGGTGTCCATAAATATAGATAGAGAAACACTGCTCAGAATGACTTCAAAGTCAAGCAGCATATTATTGACGCGGGAGGAATCATCATGTAACAAAAAAATTAAGGAAATGTTGCCAACAGATGGCGCTGTAAGCAACGTAATTT
Organism: Schistocerca americana; assembly: GCF_021461395.2. NCBI lineage: Eukaryota > Metazoa > Arthropoda > Insecta > Orthoptera > Acrididae > Schistocerca > Schistocerca americana. The sequence goes on from NC_060124.1 coordinate 146,398,781, forward strand.
AAATGGGGTCAGCGGCAAATGACACATGAAGGGTATAGTACGAAGGGTATAGTTTGAGTTGCATATTACAAGATCTCTACTGTTCGGTGTACATGACTTCATAAGTTTGACAGTCAACAGGTGTGACCTTGTTACGTATGTCCATCCACCAGGCAAAGTCCTACCACGTTGGTTTTTGTTCTGAGGCCAAAACCGCATAAAAATCCAAATGACTTCGGTTTATAATTGTCCTGGGACCAAAATATGCATAAAAAGCAAAATTACATAGTTTTTTAATTGTCCTGTGGACAGGCAAGAGGAGAAAGGGTTATGGTCTGAGTTGTGTGGTCTTTCTTGGGCGTCGCAGTGGGTCAACACAAGTACGGTATCCCTCTATCCGTGGGGTCCATCTCGATGGCCGGCCGCTGTGGTCGAGCGGTTCTAGGAGCTTCAGTCTGGAAACGCGCTGCTGCTACGGTCGCAGGTTCGAATTCTGCCTCTAGCATGGATGTGTGTGATGTCCTTACTTAGGTTTAAGTAGTTCTAAGTCTAGGTGACTGATGTGACTCATGACCTGAGATACTAAGACCCATAGTGCTTAGGGCCATTTGACCCATTTGAGGCTGAGAAAGGTACAGTAGCATATCTCTGTATCTCCGTACATACAAGGAAACACGGAAAGGAATACGCCGCCATCAGGCCCTGAAGACCACGCGATAGCCGACTGACCGCAGTGTATCGTCATACGTCATCAGATGCGATGTAGAGGGGTGTTGGGTCAGCATACCGCGCTCCCAGCCACTGGCGACGTTTCGATCTTGGAGATGCTACCTCTTGATCGGGTAGCTCCTTAATTGGCTTCAGGAGGCTGAGTGCACCCCGGTCCAGTTCTACAACCAAGAAAAATTCTCTGACAGTACCGGGTCCTTCGCATGAGGGTCTGTTGCGTTGAGCACTCGGCTATTGAGACTCAATTATAAATATAAGAAGAATCAGACGAAAACGAGACAGATGGAAAAAAGTAAGTAAACTGTTAATTATTTCGAAGGTAATCGCCATAACTTTAATAAATTTATCGCACTGTGAGGCAAGACGGTCGATGTCTTTATAGAAAAATGTTAGCGGTTGCCCACGTAACCATAACTGTAACCAGACGTGCACGTCTTCGTCCGAAGGGAAACGATGGCCACGAATCTGTTTCCTGAGGGCTCCAAAAATAGGGAAATCGCGTTGGGAGAGATCGGGACCGCATGGAGTATGTGTAAGGGCTACCCAACGAAACTACTGCAGCGTTGTCGACACATCCTCGGCCGTTTATAAGGGGCGATCAAAAAGTTTCCGTTTGAGGGAGTTGCTGCAATGTATATGCTGGTATATCAGCACCGACATACAGGCAAAGGATTGTTATGTCATTTGTGTCTTTCAGACGTGCGCGCGGTAAATGCGGAAACGTGATTTATGGCGACGTTATTATCAAATGCGTCCAGACAGGATCAACGTGCTGTTATTCTTTTCTTGGCTGATGAGGGGCAAACACTGGCAGACATCCATCGGAGAAGTAAGAATCTACATGGGCAGCATGACTGTCGAAAATCACCGTTGTGGAATCGTGCGCCAAGTTCCATGCCGGAGCATCATGGTAACGCACGTGTCCTTGACGATAATGTCGTAACGCAGAAGATACGCCTAGTGGGGGACACTCGAGCACTCATTGTACAGTCGTGATCTCTCCCCACACTATTATCACACCTTCAGTCCATTAAAGGCCTTGAACGTTCGACAATTCCCATCGGATGAGGATGTGCAGCAGGGAGTTACAGACTTCTTCAAGCAGCAGGACACGTTGTTTTACGAAACGGGTATGTTCAAATGTGTGTGAATTCCTAAGGGACCAAACTGCTTAGGTCATCGGACCCTACACTTACACACTACTTAAACTAACTTGTGCTAAGAACAACACACAATCTCATGCCAGGAGGAGGACTCGAACTTCCGGCAGGAGGAGTCGCGCAGTCCGTGACTTGACGCCTCAAACCGCGTGACCACTCCGCGCGGCCAAATGGGTATCTTTAACCTGTGCATCGGTGGTGTGATTGCTTCAATTTTGCCTTATTGTCATAAAGATTCTGGACTGTAAGGTCTTCAAATGAAACCTTTTCGATCGACCCATATATACAGCTTGTTTTATGACGTTTTCTACGTCTATGAGGATCTCCTTACTACGGATCTGTGGAGCATAACATACATCTATTCTAATTTAATAGCAAAATACCATTCACTGCTCTCTTCGATTCGTACATTTACTGTGTCTGAAAACCAAATTCAACTTTACACAACTTCCTGATTTGGGAGTAGGTTTTGTTAGATCCCAGTCCTCTAAAAATGAGTAAAATTACTTTATTATGATTCGTGCTTTTTGCTCTGTTACGAGCGTGGATGAACACACACAGCTTGATTTTAATCCTTCCGTGTGACAATACCCAAGTGGAGTGGTATCTTCAACAAATATTATTGCCGAAATGAGCATTTTTGAGAGTAAGACCTAATAATTCTGTACTAAAATAGTCAAATGAAATAATATTATATTATATTATAAATATTCGTCACAGGCCATCTGGTTGTAAATATCTAAAAGTGTGGAGCGCTCTTTCTGTTTATTTTCTTTGTGTTTATTTTCAAACTATCATTAGACTTTTCTGCCTTCTTTTGGACATTTTTGACAGGTATTGGTACTACAAGGAGTGAGTGAAACGGAATGTTCTAAGGAAGAATGACTTTAAAGAGTCGTGAATCTGAAACAATTATCACAAATGACATCATCCTGTATGCTATATGCGGCCTAAAAACCGTTTAATGCATCTTTTCACCACACTTTGAAAGAATTCACAAGCGCTGGCAACATAAAACCGGGGAAAGAATGGCTAGATGAACTGTTACGACTGAAAGTAAGGAGAGTGCAGTGTTAGTGCAGTATTACCGTAGAATATCAAGGTTTGATAAATTTCATTCCTATCATGTTTTCATTATTTTCATGTATCGAGAACTTCATGGCGGTAACGTGTAAAATTGACTTATATTTTGTCATTGTGCTTTTAACAAAATAAAAATAAATGTAGATTGTTTTTGAGGTCAATAGACACAACATTCCTTAGTTATACCTGGTAAACCGGCTATGCGTGAAGACACAGATCAGCGTCTTTGGTCGGCATCTGATGTGGAATAATGATTGGCAACGTCTTTTACCGCTATTTGTAAAAGGGTCATTTTGCATGAACAATAATTTTCAAAATTTTGGAGGGTGCATAAATGTTATTACATAAAGAAGATATATAGCTACAGCATAATACTTACCAGAACTTTGCTCACGAAAAATAAAAAAGGAATCAAACAGCAGTAACAATGGTCGCTGGACCAGAGCAGGTGGTACAATAAAATAGAGTGATACATCGCCAGCTTTCATGTTTTCGGATATATTTCTTTACCGATTCTTAAAAGAGAAAAAGTGCCGTTACATAACAACAACTTATACAAAAATGACTGTACGCATTACAAAAGCTTGCAGAGATTTTGAATAAAAAATACTATTACGTTGCCATGATCCTATTCAACAAGAATCAGTAAACGTTCCGAGACTGAAGTTCATTTCTTTACACATGTACTGTATTAATTCCTCTCTGGACATTGCTCGTGGTCTTTTGAAAAAAAAAAAAAATTACAAAATAAATGCTACTACGTGGCTGGCAAGAAACGCTTGGTTTTATCTTGTATAACAAAAGCTCCGTGAGCACATTTAAACTACACCTTTCAAAACACTGTAGAAAGAGAAATCAACGAAAATTACGTCTTAACGTAAATGGGATCGTCTGGAAATGAAGGATGAATAGCAATATGGCGGTTGTGATTTGAGTTGCATGTTACACCATCCGTACTGATAAATGTGTATGACTGCACAAGCTCGATAGTAAACATTTGTGACACTGTTAGTGAGGTAAGCACATTCTCCACGGCAAGGTCGTACCGCATCGGATGGCTAAAACCGGTTTTTAAGAGTCCTGACGCCAAAAAAAAACATTAAATGTGAAACGACATCGGTTTTTAATTGGCCCTGTGCCAGAAACCTTATAAAAAGCAAAATCGGTTTTTAATTATCGTGAGACTGGCGCAAGCCATGTTCAATATGCTGCCCACCGTTTTCTGCCCCAAGTTGAGATCGACTAACAGCATATCGCACAACAGATTAGAGTGTCTCGGGGAGCACGTTCAAAATGCGTGGCGTAATGCGTGCCTTCAATCCAGCTATGTTCGTAATAGGAGGACTGAACACGGCATCTTTGAGATAGCCAGAAGTTACACGGATTAAAATTATGTGATCTGGACAGCCAGGCTGTAGAGAAATGACGGCTGATAAGGCTGTAATGCCTCTGCAGCGACCGCTTCAGTGGCGGAGAAGTCATCTTGCATAAAAATGATCCTACCCGCACATCCACGCCGTTGAAGCGTTGAAATGACGTTCCCGCGCAAAAGGCTCTTATAGCGTTTACGAGTGACGGTATAGGTAACGGGACCTGCAGGACTCATCTCCTCGAAAAAAAATATGGTCCTACGATAAACGATGCCGTCAATCAGCACCACACAGTCACCTTTCGGAATGAAGTACTTCCGGCTGATGGGCGTGTGACTTTTCAATTGCTAATATTCTACAATTCATCATATTGACATGTCCGTGGCTTCGTCTGTACACAGAATGTTCCATGACCATTGTCCACTTCCATGGGACCAAAAAATTCGAGAGTGAACGTTTGTCTTGTTGACAGGTCAGCAGGAAGCAATTGCCGAACATGGGTGACTTTTACGGGTAGAAATGCAGGAGTTTTTGTAGGATTTTATGCTCCGTGTTCGAAGGCATGTCCAACATTAGGGTAATTTCCCGTTCATTGCATGTTTGCAAACCATCACTCGACCCCTCCTGCAATGCTGTGATCACATCTTCGACAGACGCCGGATCAACTGCTTCCTCCCTCCGAACCACTGCACTTCAAAAGAACCTGTCTTTCCGAATTTTGTAATCATTTTCTCCAGACTCTTAGCAGACATTGGACCAATACCTTGAGTGTTCGGGGCTTCTGCAGGGCTACTAGCTCAAACTCACCTTTCTTATAAAAAAGCAATCCTTCATGGAGACAGACATGTCGGACGCAAACTGAGAACAGTCGGGAGCCGCGCATCTCTTGGTGTGCACACCCTGACGCTTACAGCAACTTCTATTGGTTAAATTCTCGTTTTCTTCCCATGATGTTTCCGCCTGCGACAGTAATATCTTTGAAACTGGAAATTTAAGGCTATTTGGTCGAAAACTGACATTCTGAGCCCGTGGCTGTGTACAGAATATAGGTTGACTCTTACAGAGAAGACAACAGCAACCAGCCCCTTTTGCAATGCTATTTATTTCTTTAAATAGTGCCGTTACCGGGTTCTAACGGAAAGGTTCACCTTAAGACAGCTATTTCACGTTGAGATAAATTTTACATTAGCTTTCACATTTTGTTTTCCCCAATGATGAAATTTCCTTGCGGTGGTGGTACCCTACAACCAAAACAAGATGTGAGAGAGTGTCTTTTTAATTGTAACTCTGCCTCACAGTGATTTTAAGTAATGTAAACAAATTATTCTAGTGGTGATGTTTTTATTACATATATTGAAAAAACCGGGCCATCGCGTTCCAGTGCTCCAGTGCTGACTGCTAGTGATCTTGCAGCAGCTGTGTGATACACTGGTTTTAAGTAAGTGTATACGCATAATCTGAAGAAACACTCACCTACACCACTTGATTTGGAACTGATGTACATAAATAAATATAAAACACAGTGGGCATTACTTTTTTTCTTTGACATAGCTACTGGAAGGTACTGTATGACGAAGCAAGCAAGCTGTTATATCTTATTCACAACTTCATGTTGGGTTAATGCCTGCATTTTGTTACTGTTAAAGGGAAAGAGAGTATTGTTTACTTTACACTGGAGAGCAGGTGAATGAAATTTTGAAGAAAGGCTGCATTGGCTAAGTCGATCTGTTCATCGAGGAGATTTTGTGGTGATTTGCATTTATGTATGTATATTTCAATGTCTTCAAGCAACTTCATTAAAAGGGTTTATTGTATTTTTAACGTGTAATTGTCCAACATAATTCAGGCCTTCAGCCGTTGTGTATTTTTGAAACTGCTTCTGGCCTTCAGCCGACGAATAATTTTGAACTTTCCTAATCAGGCCTTCACCCGTTGATTGTGTGTAACATTGCTTGTGGCCTTCAGCCGACAATAACTTGAAATTCTTCTAATAAGGCTTTCAGCCGCCAGTTTAGTAAAATCTCTAAAAATGATTGTTTTTAAAAAATAAAGTGCATGTGTGTCCGCAGCTCGTGGTCGTGCGGTAGCGTTCTCGCTTCCCACGCCCGGGTTCCCGCGTTCGATTCCCGGCGAGGTCAGGGATTTTCTCTGCCTCGTGATGACTGGGTGTTGTGTGCTGTTCTTAGGTTGGTTAGGTTCAAGTAGTTCTAAGTTCCAGGGGACTGATGACCATAGATGTTAAGTCCCATAGTGCTCAGAGCCATTTGAACCATTTTAAAGTGCATGTGTTTTCTGTGCAACCAACGGTACCTGATTAGGCCCCGTACACACTTTCCTGCTTTCCCAAGTCCCACGTCTCAGTGGTATCAGAGCGTGGTTGCGATTGTAATATTCCCATTACAGTTACCATTGGTTTGAATTGTAACATGATATTTGTCTTGCCATTTGTTGTTTTAGCTGACTAATTCTAATGGTGGTCAGGCAATGCCCCGGGATCGACCTGTTGAGGAGGGACCATTTCATTTATGACCTGGCGATAATGTATCTGCCTGTTGAGGGAAGTGTTCCGGACATAGCGGCCCGTTTGCGTGCTACCGTTCTTCACCCGGTTGACGTCACGCCGGATGTTCTGGGTGAGACAGAAGCAGCTACTGAGTTTGTTTAAGGCCATTAGGGGCCTTGAGAACACCATAGGCTTTTTGGAAGGCACTCAACCTAGGGCCAGTCAGTTAGACAAAGTGCGGGCACAGTTAATGCATGTTTTTAGTAGGTGGCCAACCTTTGGCGCCATTTAAATTCTGGTAGTTCCTTTTGGTTGGTCAGCTTCGAATAGTTCGTGCAGTTGGTAATCTTGTGAGACTTAGCTCGGTACGCTCTTCAGTGCAGGGAGTCGGGTTGACTAAGGGAATGTGTTCCCTCTGCATGGTTGAAGTCCGAGTGGGTATCTCGCTTCTTTTGTTGCTGAGCTAGCAATGGTTTCTTGAACTGGTCATCTTGCGGGACTTAGGTCGGTCCTTTCCTGGTGCAGGGATGTAGGGTGGTCAGTGGGTAGGTATTCCCTCTGTTTGGTTGGGTCTCGCTTGAGGTTTTCTCATGGTCATTGTGTTTCGCCTTCGTTAAGGAGCTGCCGGTCGATTTCATTTTGAGATTAGACTGTCTGTAAAATTACTTGTGTCTTAAGTTATTCGGTTAACGATAACCGAGTGATTCCTTATCAAATTAAATAGGTTAGGAATCTGGTTCATACCCCGGGTTGATGTTCGAGGGGGGAGGTTGAGCCGTGTGCGGCATCTTGTAATAGCGATAGTGGCGTCTCGGTTTCTTAGTGTGTGTACTGGAGCCAATGCGTATGTCTGTCCGTGAGTGGCAGCAGCAGCGCTTAACGATAGTGTGTACTGTGGTACCATCTTTGGAGTGGTCTCTAGTATTTCCGGTTCGTCGTGTGTCGAGGAAAAGTACACTAACTTCCAGGGCAGGTAACCGGGGCGTTAGCGGCCACAAGGCAGAATTTACCGCTGGTTATACTTCACTAATAAGAATAATGCTAAATCCAAACTAACATCAAGGAGTAGAAGGCGACTAATAGCTTCCTCCAACCTTGAAACGTCCTCTTTGAACAATTATATATGACTGTGCTTAAACTGACACACAATACTTTTAGCGCAACGCAATCTGACTTTCAAAAATCCCTGCAAAGAATGGCTCTGACTAACATTAACCTATACCTTTCACAAAACACTTACCTCACAAAAATCTTCGTTACTCGAACTACTCAATACAGCGAGCGCCACTACTGCCAGCAAAATAAAAGATTCAAACTACGGAAGGGACTAACTACTGATAGGCATAGTTAGCAAAAGAAAGATTTTGATAGAGAACAAACAATGTATTTACCTTAATAGTGTTCAAAAGTCATAATATATATAGCAGTTCATGACATCCAGTCTTACAAATGTACTGTCTCTGAAGGACACACGTCCAGATCATCCGCTCTCAAAATTCCGCCATCTCTCTTCCCACATCCACCACTGCTGGCGGCTCACCTCCAACTGCGCAACGCTACGCGCTGTTAACAGCCAACTGCCCAACACTACAATAGCAAATTCCAACAATGCCACCCAGCCACAGACTGCACACAGCACAGCCAGTGATATTCATACAGAGCGCTACGTGGCGTTACCAATAAAAACACCTATACAGCCTACTTACAACCTGAGACTCCACTTGTTGCTGTTGGTCTCATTAACTCTGGGAGCAGCAACACCCAAACAACAGCGAGATCTCGAACAGTGGAGGTTTCAGTACTGGACACAGTTACTCAACTTCAAACGTCCTGGGTTCAGTCGTCGGCTACAGCCCCTCGGTTCGACAGTACTTGCATACCGCTAGTGGTCCCGGCCTGCCCTCACACTGCAGACCTCCTCGCTGCTCTATCCGAAGCTGACCTGCTGTCAGTACGCAACCCCCCACCAAATCCAGTTCTCAGACAGAATGAAAATAACTGCTCATTCAAAACCACAAGATACACATGGATCCAGGCAAACAATTCCACCAACAACTCACAATACTAAAACCAATCACAGTGAAACAACACGGACGAATTATAATGCGGAACAAACACAGAGAAGCCAGAAGTGGTCGAAAGACCAAATGCATGTCGTCCACTGCGACGCCCGACCGAACGACCAACCGACGGTCGTCTCCACGTAAGTCAGGCACGGAAAGGATCCGAGTATAATCGTCGACTGGCAACTTATTGCCATGAGGTCACTTCGATGGGCGGACACACACATACAAGTGAAAGTTGCACTACTCGAGTATCGCGGTCCATTCAACTAAAACTCGCTGAATCAGGTCCTTGACGTGGTCGTGCACTCACGCGACCACATCCATCCGTCGGACAGCGCACGTGTGTCGCCAGCGGTCGGGCGAGTACTGGCTGTCCAGACCTCACTGCTGCTCCGTCTCCCAACTGAACTCACTCGACACACGACGACCGGGAAATACTAGAGACCGCTGCAAAGATGGTACCACAGTACGCGCTATCGATAAGCGCTGCTGCAGCCACTCACGGACAGACAAGGAGATCAAACATAGTGGCGCCAGTGAACGCACTAAGAAACGAGACGTCACTATCGCTATTACAAGATGCCAAGTTGTGAACGGCATCAACGCGAGCACCACACAGCTCATTCATGAAGCTACCTTTCTCAGCACAGTGCAATACTTGTATGTGATCATCTTGTTTTGGTTGTAGGACAACACCACCCAAAGGAAATTTCATCATTTGGGAAAACAAAAAGTGAAAACTAATGTAAAATGTATCTTAACGTGAACTAGCCATCTGTAGATGAACTTTTTTGTTTTAATAAATAAGTAGCATTGTAAAAAGTGGCTGATTGCTGTTGTCTTCTCTGTAAGAGTAAATCTATATTTGGAACTTTCCCTTTGGTCATCCTGTACGATATATATATATACGCTTGATATACAAAATGGACAAGCACCAGGGTGTAATCAGATTGGAATACTAAAATGAAGTGCTCAGACGAAAAAATGTCTAAGACACGGAGGCAGTCTTTTGCCCCCCGTGTTCAATCAGTACACAGAAGAATAAAAATGGAAATAAACTATAGGCTCAAGAATGGGATTAAATTTCTAGGTGAAAGATAGCAATCGGATAAGATTGCTATCCTCAGTGAAAATAAAAAGAATTACAGGATCTAATGAATGAAATGAACAGTCTAACGAGTACAGAATATGGATTGAGATTATACCGAAGGAAGGCGGAAGTAAAGAGAAGTAACGATAATAAAAGTAGCGAGAAGCTTAACATAAAAACTGATGAGCGCGAAGTAGACGAACTTGAGAGATTCTGTTGCCTTGGAAGCAAAACCCCAATGGCGGACGTATCAAGGAGGGCTTCTATCACAGGCAAAAAGTCACTGCTGGCCAAAATAATGTTAATTAGTATCACACATAGGCCTTCATTTGAGGAAGAAATTTCTGAGCACAGCATTGTACGGCTGTGTACCATGGGCTGTGGGAAAAGGGGAAAAGAAGAGAACGGAAGCGTTCGCGATGTGGAGCTACTCCGAGAATGTTGAAAATTAAGTAGACTGATAAGGCAGGTAATGAGGAGAAAGGAACATGTGGAAACATTGACAGTAAGGAGGGACTGGAGGGTAGTACATGTGTTAAGACTTATTTCCATTAATTATTAATTAATTAATTATTAATCCATTATTAATTATGAATTATTTCCATAGTACTAGAGGGAGTTGTAGAGGGTAAGAGCTGCATAATAAGACGGAGATTGGAATACATCAACGGATAATTTCGGGCGTGGTGTGGGAGCGCTGCTCTCAGATTAAGCGGTTGGCATAGAAGGTAGGATTTAGGGTGTTGGCATTGGGTGATCGATTTACTTACTTGGTAGTACTTGTGGTGTGGGAACTGAATGAGTTGGTTTAAATAGATGGATCAAGAGGGTAAGGCAGACTTCTTACGGATTTCAAGCAATTGGTAAAATTTGGGAGGAGTGGTGGTGCAAGCAACAAAAGTATAATTTAGGGCGTGATAGACGAGGGATTTTTTAGGGGAGAATAATTTTTGAAGAATATAACAGAGTGCTTCCCATAATGGTTTTAGAAGCTTTCCTTAATTTCTAGCTTTTTGCTGGATAATTAGAATGTGTACATTATAGATTAGCTTTCCATAAAAGGCTCGTTTTAAGTATTTTATTGTATTAGTGAGACAAATACGTTGGTTAGAAAAGGAGAGATGGAAAAGTGGTCGACTGAATTACCAAATGGTACAGTCAGAGATGGTGGTCTGGCTTTTCTGCGTGTTTGCTCGTAGTCACTGGCTAAACCGTTCATCTTGGAGATTCAGCTAACACTGGAGGGAGACATGGGTGACTTAGTTGGTGTGATGGGTATCTAAGTAAGCGGTGCCATCACTGTGTTGGAGCATTTAGGGAAGACGGGTTAGACTCTCTGCAGTGTGTAAAATTAAAAGGACAGGGAACAGAACAGATCATTAAGTCACACCCTATTGAAAACTGCGGTGGAGGAAGGTTTCTGTTTTCTCTGATAATTCTTTGTAAATTTATAAACTTTCCGTGCGTGTAATGTGACCGGTGGACCGTGTCTTGAATATGGAGAATCGTAATCTGTTTAAGTCTTGAATTTTGTTATCTCATGTTATTCTACAAATTTTTTTAAAGGAAATTCTCTCGGAACGGACGCATACCTAACTTTATTTTGTTTATTGGTTGAACTTTCGCCGCTGTGTAGAGCATGTAGTTATCTTGAGACCGCTTTGAAGCGGTCACCAGGTGTCGCACGGGTGATGTAGCCTTAGGCAGGGACGGAAATACGAGCAGCCGTGCACCTGGCCAGCGGTCAGCAGGCCGCAGTAGCCCCTGCGGTTGTCAAAACAGGAAGAACGAGAGCACTCGCTTCAGATAACACTGAAGACTGCTTTTCTGGACTGCTCAACGTCCCTCTACGTTCCCCCATGTCAGAACAAGATTTTCATCTTGTTTTAGTTCTGATGACGCGCAGTCCAGCCAGTGTTGACCAAAGCAAATCTCTGCTCTAATGTAAAATGTTTGAAAATGAGCTTACGTTCACACTTTGGTTTTTTAATGTATCACAAATAATGGATGAAACGACATGTTTCTGCTTAATCCTTCCAAAGGATGTAGAGTTTTATTCGGGTATAACAGAGTAGAAGGTTGTGGTGAAGTTCCCTAGATTTTTGCAATGGATATCGTACTTCCTTTTGTGGAGTGCAGACCTACATTTCTAAGGCAGAGCAGCCCTGTGGACAACATTTGTTATACTTTACCGCCAAAACTTCCTGTGAACACCTATAGTCGTAGTTAAGGTCTGCATTTACTTGCAGTTCTTTTCTCCATGCTTTCAGACTTTGTCTCCGGAAATTATAATACGACTGTGAGGTGAAATAAGTTAAAATAAATACCCGTCCTATCAAAACCACCGTATTTCAATCTTTCCTCTAGCTGCTTTCAATATTACCGATACATGAAAAGGAAAGATGCTACACAACAATGAACGTCACAGTCCTCATTTGTGCTCTCCCGGAAATACCTCCTTTACATTCATGTTTTCAGTGATTTCGAAAATTACTCTTGACAGTCAGTATAGGAACAATAAAAAATTGAGAAATATCACACATCTAACGTATAGGATACAATACAAGTAGTTGTTCGAAGTGGGATACATCGCAACGACCACAGTAGAAGTACAACAAAGAAATGCATGTCATTAGTATTTCAGTTTCCACTGAAATTAAACTTACTACTTGACCAAAATGGCTCTGTTACCTTTTTAGTCAGGTGCAGAGCCCTTACTGGGGATCAGAAAAGTTTGGTTACGGCGGGCCGTAGTAGTATGAAGTATAATGTGAATTGTGCAAAGGAACCAGTAACTGGACTTAGTGCCAAGAAATTTAGATGGCAAGGTTCGACATATAAAAAATGCAAATGAGTCAGTAATCAATACGTCACCATACCAATCACTTCCCAACATTACTAAAAACTGAAGCATAAAAAGAGGCTTGACATATTACTACTAAATGATAGTGGTGCACTTTATAATAAATAAATCATAGTTCAGGTTAATTATTTATATAATTTATGATTACAGAGTGTAAGAAAATGATGTGCTTATGTTATGCCAGACTTAGATAAGAGAATGATAAGAAGGAAGCTATACTCCTTACCTTGTCGTAAATCAGCAATCTTACTATGCACTTCAATTTATTGCAGTTTGTATACGTCCTGTAAAGAATATGCAGTTGTTGCCAGAGGCAAAGTTTTTTAGTACTGTATAATTGACATAACACGAAAACTAACAATGCTTTTGAAAATGCCTCATTCCTCCGAGTTAATCGCATGGATTCAGTTAACTGCAAGTAATAGCATCAAGTCCACCTTATGATGTAAAAAATTACAGAACCTTCATGCGTACCTGATTTGTGTTTTCTGCCTTGCCCCAACTACACAACGACCTCCACAACGATGATATCACTGGAAAGCGTGAACCTTGCAACGAGCAGTGGCTAGGCGGCTTGAAACCGTTTACGATACATTAAAAATTGTAGTTTAAGAATGTGATTAATTACAATTATTTCTGGAAACCTTTACACATGCCAATTTCAGTGTACCAGTAAAACCATGGGATTTGCTGAAAAGGGGTATACGAATTAAAAATTTGTTGTGGAAACGAGAGTAATGTACAAAAGCTTTCCTATTCAGCCTTATAACACACGGAAGTTAACTTTTAATATACCACTGTCCTTTATAGGCGTCTCATATACTGCTGTATTTATTTCCCTTCAGAGTGACTGAATTTTAAAGTGTTGGACGCAATAACCGACCGAGATGATTAACGGCAAATATCAGAATAGTTTATTATACTAAATCATAATTTTTCCGTCTGAATTGCACCTGTGCTGTGTATCAAAATACATAAGTGGTTGAATCAATATGTTAATTCGTCGTAATCCAGCAGCTAAATCCATGAACTCACACTCATGTAGATTCAACACAATTCAGCGACGCATTAGAAAACTGTCTCATGGCATAAGGTTTGTGAAAATTGTTGGCAGCTCCATCAGCATACTGGTATACGTGTAGCAGAAGAAAAATCGGGACTTACGACGTCGTTTGTGTAGCAGACCATCGCTCGAAATCCAAAGACGAAAGAGAAAGTACTAGCTACTGTCAACGTATTCTCTGCAGCAGTCAGTTATGTCATAGCATAGCTAAAAAAAAGTCTTCTGTAGTTGCTTCAGTACAATATTTAAAAACCTTAGTCTTTGCATACAACTTTCTAAAAATTACTTTAACTGAAGTTTTTCCCATATCCACTAAATCCATCGAAATACGACATTATTTAACACAGAATGGTCCTGTAGTTAAATAGCCACTTCTTACCTTCCTTCTCTCGCAGCTTTTGAAAACATAAAAAAACAAATTACCAAACTGCTTTGTGTCTTCAGGGAGTATTTTAACTCTTACATTTCTAATTATAAAAATTAGCTGCCACAGTTTGTCTAATTTTCTCCGCTTGAAGCAAGTTTATATTATCTTATTTATTTTCCTTTTTTAATAGAAGGTATCGAAATATGAAAGCTAGAATTATTTTATTTAACGTGTGCTTTGCTAGAAATTTACAGTTGAGTTTCTCATTGCAGAATAGTTTTTTCAAAATGAAAAGCCGAAACAATGAAAAATACACAGTTACAAAACTTTGCGTATATTAAAATTAGGAACGAGAAATTACGTCTTTGTGGCTCCGCTAGCTGGGACTGCACAAACCCGACACGTTCCACATCATTACGAAGTGTCGTTTTCATGATCTATGGAACAAGTACTAATCTAATTTAAAATTACGTCCTCCACAGGGAACCTCGCAGTACTTTTCACTTTTCCTAACCAAAATTATTTATTGTGCTCTTCACATTAAAGTGTTACTAACACCCGCTAGACATTTATTTAGTACAAATTACACAAACATCTTCTTACAGAGATAAGAGACAGATTACCTGCAGCCGGCCTCAGACCGTTATGATGAAAATCATATTAGATTTTCTTGTGACAATCTTTACAACAACAGTTATAGACACAGTTTCATTTGGACATAAAAGTGCATTCACTCCATCGCAAAAACTTTAAACATCTTATCCAAATACACTACTAGCCATTAAAATTGCTACACCACGAAGATGACGTGCTACAGACGCGAAATTTGACCGACAGGAAGAAGATGCTGTGATATGCAAATGATTAGCTTTTCAGAGCATTAACACAAGATTGGCGCCGGTGGCGACACCTACAACGTGCTGACATGAAGAAAGTTTCCAACTGATTTCTCATACACAAACAGCAGTTGACCGGCGTTGTCTGGTGAAACGTTGTTGTGATGCCTCGTGTAAGGAGGAGAAATGCGTAACATTACGTTTCCGACTTTGATAAAAGACTGATTGTAGCCTATTCCAATTGCTGTTTATCGTATCACGACATTGGTGCTCACGTTGGTCGAGATCCAATGACTGTTAGCAGAATATGGAATCGGTGGGTTGAGGAGGGTAATACGGAACGCCGTTCTGGATCCCAACGGCGTCGTATCACTAGCAGTCGAGATGACAGGCACCTTATCCGCATGGCTGTAACGGATCGTGCAGCCACGTCTCGACCCCTGAGTCAACAGATTAGGACGTTTGCAAGACAACTATCTGCACGAACAGTTCGACGACGTTTGCAGCAGCATGGACTATCAACTCGGAGACCATAGCTGCGGTTACCCTTGGCGCTGCATCACAGACAGGAACGCCTGCGACGGTGTACTCAACGTCGAACCTGGGTGCACGAATGGCAAAACGTTACTTTTTCGGATGAATCCGTGTTCTGTTTACAGCATCATGATAGTCGCAATCGTGTTTGGCGACATCGCGGTGAACGCACATTGGAAGCGTGTATTCGTCGTCGCCATAGTGGCGTATCACCCGGCGTAATGGTATGGGGTGCCATTGTTTACACGTCTCGGTCACCTCTTGTTCGCACTGTCGGCACATTGAACAGTGGAAGTTAAATTTCAGAATTGTTACGACCCGTGGCTCTACCCTTCTTTCGATCCCTGCGAAATCCTACATATCAGCAGTATAATGCACGACCGCATGTTGCACGTCCTGTACGGGCCTTTCTGGATACAGAAAATGTTCGACTGCTGCCCTGACCGGGACATTCTCTAGATCTCTCACCAACTGAAAACGTCTGGTCAATGGTGGGCGAGCAACTGGCTCGTCAAAATACTCCAGTCACTACTCTCGATGAACTGTGGTATCGTGTTGAAGCTGCATGGGCGGCTGTACCTGCACACGCCATCCAAGCTCTGCTTGACTCAATGCGCAGGCATATCAAGGCCGTTATTACGGCCAGAGGTGGTTGTTCTGGGTACTGATTTCTCAGGATGTATGCACCCAAATTATTTGAAAATGTAATCACATGTCAATTCTAGTATAATATATTTGTCCAATGAATACCCGTTTATCATCTGCATTTCTTCTAGTTGTAGCAATTTTAATGGCCATTAGTGTATGATTAAATGAGTGCCGTTACGTTACGTATCACGTCTGGACGGCATATTGCAACTATGTTTTCCCCATCTCAGCATTAACATGGGTTAACTCTGCGCCTCCACTCTCACTTTTGAATGTCATCTGGCATGTATGATTTCGAGTCCGCTAAAAGCAAAAAAAAAAAATCTTTTAAATGCAGTATTATTTTACATACTTCATGTATGCCTTTATTATTTACCTTACTCATCATCTGTGTAGAATAGTAACACGTTCTTACGCATCTCCTTCTAAAGCTCGGGAAGCGTTCCCTCTAAAACAAGTTCAACGTCGACGGGACGTTAAACTCTTGATCTTGCTAGCTGTATCACGCGATGCTTCGTGTCAGGAGAGTTAATGATTGTCGAATTGAGTAGACAATTAACTCTAGCCATAAAGAATTCTTGATGACATTTTATTTATTGAATGATTAGAACTTTTTGTTTGGTTATTGCGCACAGCTGACAACATCATTCAACAAATCCCAGCAATAAATATGGCCGCATACTGCGAGAACAAACGAGAAAGCTTTCAGTTAGTTTCTGTCAAAACTGCGACTGGAAACACGTCGGAAACGGTCCAAGAGACGGCGTCAGCTCCCGCCGGAACAATAGAACGCAGTCAATTCTCTCGCACAGGCATCAACAACGAGGTGTGAATCCACTTAGCGTCCCGCGAACTGCTGTAAGCCAGCACCTGCACGCGAGGCGAGCAACAGGCGGAGTGGTCAGTGACGCTTTGTGCTTCACCATGCACCCCCCTCCCCCCCCCCCCCCCCCCAACCCATCTCTCTAAGCCACACTCGCGTGTGCGCGGTTGACGAGTGGCCAGAAGATTGTTACTATGGTCTATAACGCTCGTTCTAAATGTTTTGTTGCTGTACATTAACTTAATTACTTTGAGATACGGAGTAGACAACATTCCATTAGAACTACTGACGGCCTTGGGAGAGCCAGTCCTGATAAAACTCTACCATCTGGTGAGGAAGATGTATGAGACAGGCGAAATACCCTCAGACTTCAAGAAGAATATAATAATTCCAATCCCAAAGAAAGCAGTTATTGACAGATGTGAAAATTACCGAACTATCAGTTTAATAAGCCACAGCTGCAAAATACTAACACGAATTCTTTACAGACGAATGGAAAATCTGGGAGAAGCCGACCTCGGGGAAGATCAGTTTGGATTCCGTAGAAATATTGGAACACGTGAGGCAATACTGATCCTACGACTTATCTTAGAACCTAGATTAAGGAAAGGCAAACCTACGTTTCTAGCATTTGTAGACTTAGAGAAAGCTTTTGACAATGTTGACTGAGGTATTAAAATCCATGGAGAAGAAATAAAAACTTTGAGGTTCGTCGATGACATTGTAATTCTGTCAGAGACAGCAAAGGACTTGGAAGAGCAGTTGAACGGAACGAACAGTGTCTTGAAAGGAGGAAGTAAGATGAGCATCAACAAAACCAAAACAAGGATAATGGAATGTAGTCGAATTAAATCAGGTGACGCTGTAGGCATTTGATTAGGAAATGAGACGCTTAAAGTAGTAAATGAGTTTTGCTATTTGGGGAGCAAAATAACTGATGGTGTTCGAAGTAGAGAGGATATAAAATGTAGACTGGCAATGGCAAGGAAAGCGTTTCTGAAGAAGAGAAATTTGTTAACGTCGAGTATAAATGTGTCAGGAAGTCGTTTCTGAAAGTATTTGTATGGAGCGTAGCCATGTATGGAAGTGAAACATGGACGATAACTAGTTTGAACAAGAAGAGAATAGAAGCTTTTGAAATGTGGTGCTATAGAAGAATGCTGAAGATTAGATGGGTAGATCATATAACTAATGAGGAGGTATTGAATAGGATTGGGGAGAAGAGAAGTTTGTGGCACAACTTGACTAGAAGAAGGGATCGGTTGATAGGACATGTTCTGAAGCATCAAGGGATCACTAATTTAATTCAAATGGTTCAAATGGCTCTGAACACTATGCGACTTAACTTCTTAGGTCATCAGGCGCCTAGAACTCAGAACTACTTAAACCTAACTAACCTAAGGACAGCACACACATCCATGCCCGAGGCAGGATTCGAACCTGCGACCGTAGAGGTCGCGCGGTTCCAGACTGAAGCGCCTAGAACCGCTCGGCCACTCTGGCCGGCACTAATTTAGTATTTGAGGGAAGCGTAGAGGGTAAAAATCGTAGAGGGAGACCAAGAGATGAATACACTAAACAGATTCAGAAGGATGTAGGTTGCAGTAGGTACTGGGAGATTAAGAAACTTGCATAGGATAGAGTAGCATGGAGAGCTGCATCAAACCAGTCTCAGGACTGAAGACCACCACAACAACAACAACAACAATGGAATCAATGAATACTTTAGACGGTGTAGTATATCGAAAAATCATGTTTTATGCTCAAGAGAGAGAAAATATCCTCTATAAAAATCAGCATTTATTCCAGAAACATAGAACCTGTGAGACTCAGCTCGCTCTGTTCGTCTATAAAATCCTTGGCGCCGTAGACAACGGCACTCAAGTTGATAGCGTGTTCCTCGACTTGCAAAAGGCATGTGACACCGTCTCGCACTACCGTTTATTGACAATTATACGAGCTTATCGAGCATCGGATCATATTTGCGAGTGGATTCAAGACCTCATTGCAGATAGAACTCAAAACGTCGCTCATTAAACAAAATCGATAGATGTAAAGGTAATTTCCGGAGTACTCCAAGTAAGTGTGACAGCAACGTTACTCTTTACAATGTATATAGACGACCTAGTGGCAATCGTCGGATAATTTTTAAAACCGTTTGCAGATGACGCGATTGCTTATAACAAAGTAGTAACGCCAGAAGACAGTGCAGGCTCTGGCAGTTAATTCTGAGCGTAAATAAATATAACACACTGTTCATGGATAGGAAAAGAAGCTACTACAGTACAACTACACTATTGATGACAAATTGATCGAAACAGTACCTGCCGTAAAATATCCCGCAGTAACAATCAGAGCTGCCTTAAGTGGGATGACCACATAAAACAAATAATCAGATCAAAAGTATCCGGACACCTGGCTGAAAATGACTTTAAAGATCGTGGCGCCATCCATCGGTAATGCTGGAATTCAATATGGTGTTTGCCCACCCTTAGCCTTCATGACAGCTTCCACTCTCAAAGCCATTCGTTCAATCAGATGCTGGGAGGTTTCGTGGGAATGGCAGCTCTCATGGAGTGCGGCAGTGAGGAGAGGTATCGATGTCGGTCGGTGAGGCCTGGCACGAAGTCGGCGTTCCAAAAGATCCCAAAGGATTTCTGTAGGATTCGGGTCAGGCCTCTGTGCGGGCCAGTCCTTTACAGGCATCTTATTGTCGTGTAACCACTCCGCCACGGGCCGTTTATTATGAACAGGCGCTCGATCGTGTTGAAAGATGCAATGGCCATCCCCGTATTGCTCTTCAACAGTGGGGAGCAAGAAGGTGCTTAAAACATCAATGTAGGCCTGTGCTGTGAAAGTGACACGTTGAACAACAAAGGGTGCAAGCCCCCTCCATGAGAAACACGACCACACCATAACATCACCTGGAATTCGCCACACCAACATCCTGCCATCGGATCTCCACATTGTTTACCGTGATTCATCACTCCACGCAACGTTTTCCCACTGTTCCATCGTCCAATGTTTATTCTCCTTACACCAAGCGAGGCGTCGTTTGGTATTTATCGGCGTAATGTGTGGCTTATGAGCAGTCGCTCGGCCATGAAATCCAAGTTTCTCGCCTTCCACCTAACTGTCATAGTACTTGCAGTGAATCCTGGTGCACTTTGGAATTCTACTCTCTCACGATCTCTAATGACCACTAAGGTCGTTGATATGGAATAACTGGCAGTGGGTGACAGCACAATGCACCTAATATGAGAAACATATATTTTTGGGGGTGCCCGGATACTTTTGATTACGTAGTGTAATAGGAAAAGCAGATGGCGGACTGAGATTCATAGGAAGATTCAAATGTTCAAATGTGAGTGAAATCTTACGGGACTCAACTGCTAAGGTCATCAGTCCCTAAGCTTACACACTACTTAACCTAAATTATCCTAAGGGCAAAAACACACACCCACGCCCGAGGGAGGACTCGAACCTCCATCGGGACCAGCCGCACAGTCCAGGACTGCAGCGCCCTAGACCGCTCGGCTAATCCCGCGCGGCTCATAGGAAGAATCTTAAGGAAATGTAACTCATCTGCTAGGGCAGTGGATTATAAGGCGCTTGTTCGACCGATTCTTGAGTGTTGCTCATCAATATGGTATCATTACCAGGTAGGACAGACCGGAGAGATGTAGAAAAATTTAACGAAGACTGGAACGTTTCGTCACGCGATCGTTTAGACGTCTCGAGAGCCTTGCCGAGATGCTCAACAGAGTTCATTGGCAGACGTTACAAGAGAGGCACTGTGCGTGACTAGGAGGTTTAATACTGAACTTTCGAGAGAGCACTTTCTGGGGGAATAATCGGACAACATATTACTTCCTTCCACATACATGTTGCGTAAAGAACACGACGAAAAATTATACAAAATGGAGGCGATACAGAGGCTTACCGACAATCTTTCTTCCAAATCAACATTCGCGGGTGGAACAGGTTATGGCGGATCAGTTAAGGGTACCCGAAGTATGCTCTGCGACACAACATTAAGAGATTTGCGGAGTACGATGTAGTGTAGGTGTAGATGAGCTATACGTCTGATGTCCGAGTTTTAAAGTACTTGAGTTCCGCAGCAAATAACTGCCTACATCACCGTATGGTGCCACTGACTTGGGGGAGAACACATAGTCTTCTGCGACACATCCACGGTAGAAGTTACCACAATTAACAGTGCACGAATAGTTATCGAAGATGGTCGTTACAAGAACTAGCAAACATGCGTTTAACGTGTAGTGAACGAATGTACAGACGAAACATGCCGCAGCAAGCTTCCCCCTGACAGGAAAAATCACATTCGAAACTGAATCATTCAAGCCATAGGGAGTTAGCCAATGTATTGATCGTACAGTAGAATTTTAGATGACTCTATCTACATGTGGATAATGCGAGATAATGTCTATAACAAAGAGAAAGAACCCCACCCTATTAACTTAAATGATAGGCGATGAACGTCTTGATGCATGTTACATCGTGTAAATGAGCAGGGGTAATACGAAGAATTGGCTTGAAACGGGACAAGAGACCAAAATTATTAATCGGGTATGCGAAAGGAAGATTTCTATATGTCGGAAGGATTCTGGAAAAGTGTGGTGCATCTGGAAAGGAAATTGCGAGACAACACCGCCACCAAATCTGAGATTTTGGTGGAAAATGAGAAACCCCTCCTGTTTAAACAAGCGAACTTCTGTGTATAAAACAGCATAAAACGTCTGATTACTTCTCAAATGAGTTAATGTGTTAAATTTTTGACGTTAAGCACGTATGTGAGGAAAAGCTTAGAAAAGATTTCAAATTGTGTTTTAAGTGTGTTGGCAGTAGCTAGGTGCTCTTATTATCAAACAGTGTGTGAGTGTAGTCTTCGCAACTAGCCCTCCGTTTTAAGCAATAGCTTATTTTCCACACATACATATCAGTGTTGGGAATGTCATGTCTCCTGAACTATGAGCCGTGCAATAATGTAATTTTGCACTCACATTCAGATGTGTGTGTGGATGGTGTCTGCAAAAAATTGTTGTAAATAGAGTTATTAGTAAAGAAGTAATAAATTAAAACGTTATGATTGATGTAGTTCTAACGCATGAACATAAAAAATGTAAGAATTAAATTTTTCCTTTCATCGTTTTGTGAGGATTGTCAGCTTGAAAGTGTTGTAAAGGTTTTAAATTACGAGTAAACTTTATTGCAAGTGAACAAGTGCTCATTCTCAAATACTGGATTAATACAGTCTGGGTAATTTGCGCGGCG
Organism: Schistocerca americana; assembly: GCF_021461395.2. NCBI lineage: Eukaryota > Metazoa > Arthropoda > Insecta > Orthoptera > Acrididae > Schistocerca > Schistocerca americana. Next base: position 146,421,187 of record NC_060124.1, read on the forward strand.
TCAGCTACGCTGCCTCATACAGACTTTCTAACTGTAACGCTTGTCATACTGTGTTAACCCCTGTTAAATCTTTAAAATAAGTTTGTGTTCCTTATTGAGTAGATCATGTCAGTATTTTAAAATTGTAAATTCGATCAGTAATTGTATGAAATATTTTACATTGTGTTGGGCCTGCAGCATAGTATACGTCGGTATAAGACGACATGGAAATGAATGCTCCAAACCAGCTGCAATAAGGTAATATATTTTTTTTAATACTTTATACGATAGGTCGGTTTCGGCCTATTGCCATTTTCAGGTGACCTGCGAAATATCGTAGTAAGATTATCTGTACATAAATTGTGACTGTTTTACGTTTACATTCGCGCTGGTACTTCCGTCTAGTTGGAAGTGACGACCATATGGCATATCTAGTAGTCTTTCTGTCATGTCTCGGTAATTATAATAGTTCTTGTAATTACGAAACGTGAAAATACGTTTTTATGCGATATTTTGACAATTTAGTTTTGACTGTTCTTTATTATGATGTTATATGTTTACAAAGTATATACAGCTTACCAGAGATGATAGCTACCGTTGTTCTCACAGACCACAGATAACATACACTGCGCGCGAGTACATTACACTGAAACCAAAATCTACATAACGTGACTTGGGGCGGGACGCCAACTTTCTGTTACTATGCACTGCGTGGGGTGGATCTGATACATTTTTTCTCATTTACAACTGAAGTATTGACTTTAACAAGAAAATAATTTGCCTTATTGCTATTACACATGTAGTAGTGAAGTTAATCTGATTCCTCCGAAGTTCCTAACATCAATGCGATGGTTATCGTTTTTAACGTGCTGCCAGGTGAAAGGTACTGACGTTTCTGTTTACAAACAACAAAAGTACAGTTATTCAGTGAATATATGCCCAGAGCAGTCTTGTTTTGACCCTACTCACTTCACAAACGGATGAAAATCTCAATTGCGAAATGGAACTATCTCAAAATACTTGCAGAGGCATTTCCATGAGTTGAAAGTTAGGATGCTTAATTGTCAGTAATTTCGGAGGAACTACGTTAACTGCATCTGTAACAGTAGTATTACAGTTCGTTGAATTGTCAAAATCAATGCTTGATTTCAGGTATAAATGGGAAAAACTGTAACTATCAGCTCCACTTCACACCGCGCGTAAAGACAGGAACTCGGCTTTCTGCACCGGGTCACGTGACTAAGATGTTAGTTTCAAGCTTTAACACGCCAGAGATAGGGTCATGCGCGTTCCATGTTGTATGTGGTCTATGGTTGTTCTTATTTTCCATAAAATTTTATCTATGGTGCGTGTAAGTTTTGTTTATCATTAGACTATGTCTTCTCAAGTTCTATTATGTCAAGAAAGTTTTCTAGATAATATTTACGTTTAAAACCAGTGTTCATTTAGAACAACATGAAATATACCACAAAAAATTCACGTACTTTAGCAAAGGCTATAAAAGACGTACGAATTCCACCAAATGGGAAATTTATCTCTTGGCATTAAAAACCTACACAGGGTGAGGCAGCTAAGTCATAACACCCATTGTATCTCCCTAACCGTAATAAGTACAAAGATGCCGTTTGGACAGTGAATTGCAGGGACAGGGGCTTTTTGAATACATCACATTTCACGTTTGTGCTATTTTTTTTTTTACAGAGATATGAGGCCATCTTTTTTTTATTTGTATACATGGAACCCTATGTTAAGTTTTAGCGTAATACGATGGGCTTCAAAGACGGTTTCAAAATGGTTCAAATGGCTCTGAGCACTATGGGACTCAACTGCTGTAGTCATTAGTCCCCTAGAACTTAGAACTACTTAAACCTAACTAACCTAAGGACATCACACACATCCATGCCCGAGGCAGGATTCGAACCTGCGACCGTAGCAGTCGCACGGTTCCGGACTGCGCGCCTAGAACCGCGAGACCACCGAGGCCGGCAGTTTCAAATATGTGTATATCATAATATTTAGGCGCATAGTTTTTGAGACTCTAATATGTTCTCGTATCGTGTTGTCCTTCGAAGCGCCGTTGTACAATGCGACCTTTCCTTTGTATAGAGAACATGGTAAACGTCGCGAGTCCGTCCTTACAAACACCCCCATTTACCCGACAATAGTAATACATACTGCGATATTTTGCGCAAAAAGTAACTGATGATGTCGTGCGAATGTTATTCAGTTATTTGACAACTGTGATACGAAAATAGTAGACAACATACAGTATTAAAATAATACAAGACGTTAATACATTTTAAGTAACAGAAATACAAATTTAGGTGTGGAGGCCGTTATTGGTCACACTTATTTCGTACGTATTTGTTTTTTATTTGAAAATATTTACTATTGGTCACAATACGAAGCAAATACACACAAAGATGCAAAATACATACTGTACAAAATACAAAACTTTACTGAAGTATGTGTTCAAAATGCTTCCCCTCTGCTGAAATGCACATTTGTAGTCGCCATTCGAATGATTTGTGAATGGCTGTGAGGGTGTCAGGTGTGATTTCAGCGCACGCTTCGATGATAAGTTGCTTCATATCGTCTGGCGTAGTTGGTATTTGAGCGTACACTTAATGTTTTATTGCCCCCCACAGAAAAAAATCAAGAGGGGTCGAATAAGGAGACCTGGTTGGCCACCTCAGAACGTCGTCCTATCAAAAAATCCGGGAACTTTTCATTTTACAGCTCTGTAGCCCCACGGGAAGAGTGAGCAGGACAGCCGTCATGTTGGAACCAAATGCACTGACGTGTAGTTAGTGGTACCTCTTCCAGCAAAATGGGCAGAACGTTTTGCAGGAACTGTGCACAGTTATTGCCATTTAGTGTACCCGGAATGACATACGGCCCCACAATGACATTTCCGACGATGTCGCACCACACGTTAACACTCCACGGTTGCTGATGCTATACCTGTCAAAGCCAATGAGGGTTCTCTATTGACCAGTAATGCATGTTATTCAAATTTACATTACCCTGGTTGGTGAAAGTCGCTTCATTGGTAAAAAGCACCCGTTGAAAAACCGTTGGATCATCTTGTAGGCGCCGGCCGGGGTGGCTGAGCGGTTCTAGGCGCTACAGTCTGGAACCGCGCGACCGCTGCGATCGCATGTTCGAATCCTGCTTCGGGCATGGATGTGTGTGATGTCCTTAGGTTAGTTAGATTTAATTAGTTCTAAGTTCTAGGGGACTGATGACCTTAGAAGTTAAGTCCCATAGTGCTCAGCGCCATTTGAACCATCTTGTATGCGCTGCAGAGCAAACCGGCAAAATTCCTGGCACCGTTCGAAATCCACACCGGAGAGTGCTTGATGTAATGAGAGGTGAAACGGGTGAAATCTTTGCCGGTGCAATATGTGTAGAACACTTCTCTGGCTTATACCACATTCCGAGGCGATACGTCGTGACGAAACAGTAGGGTCGTTATGAGCCACAGCTAGAACGCCCTCTCCATGCACCTCGTCGGTTGCAATTTTCTGCCGGCCGGGATGGCCGAGCGGTTCTAGGCACTACAGCCTGGAACAGCGCGACCGCTACTGTCGCAGGTTCGAATCCTGCCTCCGGCATGGATGTGTGTGATGTCCTTAGGTTAGTTGGGTTTAAGTAGTTCTAAGTTCTGATGAAAAAATGGTTCAAATGGTTCTGAACACTATGGGACTTAACTTCTGAGGTCATCAGCAGTCCCCTAGAACTTAGAACTGCTAAAACCTAACTAATCTAAGGACATCACACACATCCATGCCCCAGGCAGGATTCGGACCTGCGACCGTAGTGGTCGCGCGGTTCCAGACTGTAGCGCCCAGAACCGCTCGGCCACTCCGGCCGGCGGGACTGATGACCTCATAAGTTAAGTCCCATAGTGCTCAGAGCCATATGAACCATTTTTGCAGTTTTCTGCCTCGTTCTCTGTATGGCGTTCCATGATCCCGATTCAAATACTTGCAAATACGTGCAAGAAGCTGGCGCTTAGGACGCTCACGATGAGGATACAGTGCTCCATATCGCTTTATTGGTCTAACCGCATTTCCTCTGCTCTCACCATATACTAGAAGCATACCTAACTTTTCTTCGTTGGTGTACCTGCCTGCTCCAAAAATTGTGACGGAAATGCTATGTCGCATTACCCCAGCACCACATTTATACCCTTCTCTCCAGCTACCTCGTGCGTCACCTTGCAGCGTTATCGTAAAGCAGGAAAACAACGCCTTTCCTGTTAAGTTCCTCAGTGGTCAACAGGAAAGTTCGCACTGGACAACGCCGCTTCGAAGGATGAAGACGATACGAGAACATATCTGTGGCTCTGAGCACTATGGGACTCTAATTCTGAGGTCATCAGTCTCCCAGAACTTAGAACTACTTAAACCTAACTAACCTAAGGACATCACACACATCCATGCCCGAGGCAGGATTCGAACCTGCGACCGTAGCGGTCACGCGATTCCAGACTGTAGCGCCTAGAACCGCACGGCCAGCCCAGCCGGCGAACATATCTGTGTTTCAAAAACAATTCGCCTAAATATTATGACATATACATATTTGAAACATTCTTTTTAAGCCGATAGGGTCCCATTTAAAAAAAAAGAAACAACGAAAGATGGCCTCATGTCTCTGTAATAAAAAATAGCACAAACATGAAATGTGATGCATTCAAGTAGCCCCTGTCCCTGCAATTCACTGTCCAAACGGCATCTTTGTATCTATTACGGTTGGGAAGATACAAAGGGTGTTGTGACTTAGCTGCCTCACCCCGTATACCAAGGAGACAACAGAAATTATGAATCAAAATCTACTACAGCATAGGAAAACTTCTATTTCAGGAACTTACGAAATCATTGATCTCCTTAAAACGACTTTATCACAAAACTATTTTGAATTCAATGGAGAGTTTTACACCCAAGCAGATGTAGTAGCTATGGGATACCGTGTATCTGGAACAATTGCAGATATTTTTCTCGACACGTTAGAAGAAAAATTTTTCTATTCACAGTGCCCAATTCTTAATAAGATCAATTACTCCTACTATTATACGTACAGGGTGTTTCAAAAATGACCGGTATATTTGAAACGGCAATAAAAACTAAACGAGCAGCGATAGAAATACACCGTTTGTTGCAATATGCTTGGGACAACAGTACATTTTCAGGCGGATAAACTTTCGAAATTACAGTAGTTATAATTTTCAACAACAGATGGCGCTCAAGTGATGTGAACGATATAGAAGACAACGTAGTCTGTGGGTGCGCCATTCTGTACATCGTCTTTCTGCTGTAAGCGTGTGCTGTTCACAACGTGCAAGTGTGCTGTAGACAACATGGTTTATTCCTTAGAACAGAGGATTTTTCTGATGTTGGAATTCCACCGCCTAGAACACAGTGTTGTTGCAACAAGACGAAGTTTTCAAAGGAGGTTAAATGTAACCAAAGGACCGAGAAGCGATACAATAAAGGATCTGTTTGAAAAATTTCAACGGACTGGGAACGTGACGGATGAACATGCTGGAAAGGTAGGGCGACCGCGTACGGCAACCACAGAGGGCAATGCGCAGCTAGTGCAGCAGGTGATCCAACAGCGGCCTCGGGTTTCCGTTCGCTGTGTTTCAGCTGCGGTCCAAATGACGCCAACGTCCACGTATCGTCTCATGCGCAAGAGTTTACACCTCTATCCATACAAAATTCAAACGCGGCAACCCCTCAGCGCTGCTACCATTGCTGCGCGAGAGACATTCGCTAACGATATAGTGCGCAGGATTGATGACGGCGATATGCATGTGGGCAGCATTTGGTTTACTGACGAAGCTTATTTTTACCTGGACGGCTTCGTCAATAAACAGAACTGGCACATATGGGGAACCGAAAAGCCCCATGTTGCAGTCCCATCGTCCCTGCATCCTCAAAAAGTACTGGTCTGGGCCGCCATTTCTTCCAAAGGAATCATTGGCCCATTTTTCAGATCCGAAACGATTACTGCAGCACGCTATCTATACATTCTTAGACGACACTGCGAACACCTCGTGGTTTATGCAAGATGGTGCCCGGCCACATCGCACGGCCGACATCTTTAATTTCCTGAATGAATATTTCGATGATCGTGTGATTGCTTTGGGCTATCCGAAACATACAGGAGGCGGCGTGGGTTGGCCTCCCTATTCGCCAGACATGAAACCCTGTGACTTCTTTCTGTGGGGACACTTGAAAGACCAGGTGTACCGCCAGAATCCAGAAACAATTGAACAGATGAAGCAGTACATCTCATCTGCATATGAAGCCATTCCGCCAGACACGTTGTCAAAGGTTTCGGGTAATTTCATTCAGAGACTACGCCATATTATTGCTAAGCATGGTGGATATGTGGAAAATATCGTACTATAGAGTTTCCCAGACCGCAGCGCCATCTGTTGTTGAAAATTGTAACTACTGTAATTTCGAAAGTTTGTCTGCCTGAAAATGTACTGTTGTCCCAAGCATATTGCAACAAGCGGTGTATTTCTATCGCTGCTCGTTTAGTTTTTATTGCCGTTTCAAATATACCGGTCATTTTTGAAACACCCTGTATGTAGATGACACGTAAGGCTGATTGATGGAAACAATACAGACATCAATAACACCCATCGGGGCACTGAACAACCTCCATCCCAATAACAAATTTACTGTGGAATTGGAAATAGACAATTCAGTAAACTACCTTGAACTGAAAATTAGTAAGGACAACAACGGCCGCACATCTGACATATACAGAAAACTATCCACCACAGAAAAAATTATAAATGCCAACTCTTGCCATCCTAAAACACAAAAGCATGCCTTTTTTCATTCCACAGTTAACAGAATAATCAGTTGACCTTTCGAACAACCAGCCATACAAAAAGAAATGAAAACACTGTGTTACATAGCGTACAAAAATGATTTTGATCCCGCTATAGTAACAGAATTATATAAAAAGCACACAAACCGAAACACAACACGATACATATTGGCATAAATCTTACCAGAAAAACCTTACCAGAACATACTAGAACAACCTACATACCGGCAATTTACGTAGGACGCATATGAAATAAGATTAATACGCTATTTAAATTCGCACACATATAACCGGCTTTCTGTACAAACAACAACCTTACAACGAAATTACGTTTAAGCGGAACAAAATTCCCAGAATATGCCACTTCTGGAATGTATATAACCAACTGTGACGATTTCAACAATTTCTATATTAGAATTACATTAAAACTTTCAGCTGCTATCGGGCGTTGATATAAATCAACGCGGACAAGTGAAAATGTGTGCCCCGGGATCTCCTACTTACATGGAAGACGCTCTGTTCATCTGAGCCACCGAGGGCACGGCGGACAGTGCAACTGCAGGGACTATATCGAGCACGCCTCCCGCGAGACCCACATTCTCAACTTGTATGTCCACACACTACATTCGTAGCGTCGGACATGTCCGAAAGAACAGACACCGTATCCATATAAGTACACTACTGACCATTAAATGTTCTACACCACGAAGATGACGTGCTGCAGTCGCGAAATTTAGCCGACAGGAAGAAGACGCTGTGAGATGAAAATGATTAGATTTTCAGAGCATTCATACGAGGTTGGCGCCAGTGGCGACACCTACAACGTACTGACATGAGGAAAGTTTCCAACTGATTTCTCATACACAGACAGCAGTTGACCGGCTTTGCCTGGTGAAACATTGTTGTGATGCCTCGTGTAAGGAGGAGAAATGCGTACCATCACGTTTCCGACTTTGATAAAGGTCGGATTGTAGCCTATCGCGATTGCGGTTTATTGTATCGCGACAGTGCTGCTCGCGTTGGTCGAGATCCAACGACTGCAAGCAGAATATGGAATCGGTGGGTTGAGGAGTGTAGTACGGAACGCCGTGCTGGATCCCAATGACCTCGTATCACTAGCAGTCGAGATGACAGGTACCTTATCCTCATGGCTGTAACGGATCGTGCAGCCACGTCGTGACCCCTGAGTCAACAGATGGGGACGTTTGCAAGGCACCAACTGTGGTGTCACCGCCAGACACCACACTTGCTAGGTGGTAGTTTTAAATCGGCCGCGGTCCATTAGTACATGTTGGACCCGCGTGTCGCCACTGTGTGATCGCAGACCGAGCGCCACCACAAGGCAGGTCTCGAGATACGGACTAGCACTCGCCCCAGTTATACGGACGACGTAGCTAGCGATGCACACTGACGAAGCCTTGCTCATTTGCAGAGCAGATAGAATAGCCTTCAGCTAAGTCAATGGCTACGACCTAGCAAGGCGCCATTAGTAACATTGCATGTATCTAAAGAGTCTCACTTGTACCGCCACAATCTCCAGATGTACCAAAAGGATGGATTAAAGTTAAGTATTCCAGAAGCCACGTACTTTTCTTTATAGCATTCATTACGTATCCTGTTTCAGACCTCACGCCATCCTGCTTTAGCTTAGCGCGTGCCTTTCGACTTCCTCTCATTGTGTCTAGGCTGTCTTGTCTAGACACAACAGCAACCATCTGCACGAACAGTTCGACGACGTTTGCAGCAGCATGGACTATCAGCTCGGAGACCATGGCTGCGGTTACCCTTGACGCTGCTTCACAGCCAGGAGCGCCTGTGATGGTGTACTCAACGACGAACCTGGGTGCACGAATGGCAAAACATCATTTTTTCGGAATCTAGGTTTTGTTTACAGCATCATGATGGGCGCATCAGTGTTTGGTGACATCGCGGTGAATGCACATTGGAAGCGTGTATTCGTCATCTCCATACTGGCGTATCATCCGGCGTGATTTGTATGGTGTGCCATTGTTTACACGTTTCGGTCACCTCTTGTTCTCATTGACGGCACTTTGAACAGTGGACGTTACATTTCAGATGTGTTACGACCCATGGCTCTACCCTTTATTCGATCCCTGGGAAACCCTACATTTCAGCAGGATAATGCACGACCGTATGTTTTAGGTCCTGTACGGGCCTTTCTGGATACAGAAAATGTTCGACTGCTGCCCTGGCCAACATATTCTCCAGATCTCTCACCAACTGAAAACGTCTGGTCAATGGTGGCCGAGCAACTGGATCGTCACAATACGCCAGTCACTACTCTTGATGAATTGTGGTATCGTGTTGAAGCTGCATGGGCATCTGTACCTGTACACGCCATCCAAGCTCTGTTTGACTCAATGCACAGGCGTATCAAGGCCGTTATTACGGCCAGAGGTGGTTGTTCTGGGTACTGATCTCTCAGGATCTATGCACCCAAATTGCGTGAAAATTTAATCACATGTCAGTTCTAGTATAATATATTTGTCCAATGGATACACGTTTATCATCTGCATTTCTTCTTGGTGTAGCAATTTTAATGGCCAGTCGTGTATATAGTTCTGGCAATACCGGCCATGACCTCCTTCTTCTGTGCGGATGCACACATGTTCCCCGAACTCTTGCGGGACTCGGTAAGAATGTCTTCCACGAGTAATGAGTGTGTTGGGATGGTATATATCAACGCCCTTTAGCAGCTGAAGGTATTACTATAATTCCAATGTTCTAGACGGCTGCAGGTCATCGATTGTGTCTGTTCTTTCGAAAGAACAGACATCATATCCATAAAAGTATATAATTTATATATTGGCCAAAACGGACAAAATTACCAGATTTAAAGAACACACTAGAAATGGTTATAGCAATCCGTCAAGCTTCTATTTACATCTGAAAACTCAACACCGCAAAGCGGTTAAAATTGAAACTGCTTTAGGATATTACACAAAATACCAAAAGGACTTAGTATGAATATTCTCGGAGAACCGAAAATTTATATCCATACAAGGAAATATCCACACCAAATTCTAAATGAAAACACAGATATTAAACATAAATAATATGTAGAAAACTTTATTGACGTCGTAGAACACGAAAAGTCATAGTCAAAAAAATGGCTCAAATGGCTCTGAGCACTATGCGACTCTAATTCTGAGGTCATCAGTCGCCTAGCACTTAGAACTAATTAAACCTAACTAACCTAAGGACATCACACACATCCATGCCCGAGGCAGGATTCTAAACTGCGACTGTAGCGGTCGCTCGGTTCCAGACTGTAGCGCCTAGAACCGCACGGCCACTCCGGCCGGCAGTCATAGTCAAATGGTAAACAAAGTTTACGCGGACCATAGACAAAATTTAAAGAAAAATAAGAAAACAACGTTAGCAAACTTCATCTCTGGTAAGCTGTATATACTTGGTAAACATAACATCATAGTAACAACTGTCGATACTGAACTACGAAAATATCGGACAAAAAAATATTTTTACGTTTCGTAACTATAAGAGCTATTACCGAGTCATGACAGGAAGACTTTACTATAGATGCAGTGTAGTCATCACTTCCAACTAGGCGTAAGTACTTGTGCAGATGTAAACCTAAAACAGCCACCATTTACGTATGGATAATCATACTAATATTATTCGGCAGGTCACTTGATAATCGCAATAAGCCGAAACAGGACTGTTGTGTAAAGTATTAAAAAAACATTATCATATTGCAGCTGCTCCTTGAAGCTGTTAGATAGTAAACTTGCAATTTAAACTGTGGCCCACTTAGTAAAATGCAAGTAAATAATGTAACACATTGGTTGTTAACTGTTGATTTAAAATTCCCATTTATTTTAATATTTAGCTCCTTTCCAAAGATTTCTCAAATACGTACCAAATGTAACATAGTTAAAATACGAATATATATTAACCAATTGAGAAATGAATGACACAGGTACCTGATTCCAATGAAAGATCGCTTATCGTTCAGTGAAATGACATCTGGTCTTTTCGTCGGACGTGCATTATGTTGCATATGTTTGTATTGGCATTTCACAGAGAGCTTACATCTTCACTTCATCCTGCAACTGGCAACAACTTCCCAAAGGAAGTCGACAATGAGTGTTACAGACGAAGATCAAGCTCGGTTTAGTGAAGGATGAGGAAATCCGAAGAAATTCTGGTCGTATGTGAAGTACAAAAGCGGCAAGACGCAGTCAATACCTTCGCTGCGCAGTGCCGATGGTACTGTTACCAACGACTGTGCCGTTAAAGCGGAGTTATTGAACGCAGTTTTCCGAAATTCCTTCAACAGGGAAGACGAATGGAATATTCCAGAATTTGATACACGAACAGCTGCTAGCATGAGTTTCTTAGAAGTAGAAAACTTAGGGGTTGCGAAGCAACTCAAATCGCTTGATACGGGCAAGTCTTCCGGTCCAGATTGTATACCGATTAGGTTTCTTTCAGATTACGCTGATACAATAGCTGCCTACTTAGCAATCATATACAACCGCTTGCTCACCTATAGATCTGCACCTACAGATTGGAAAATTGCGCAGGTCGCACCAGTGTTTAAGAAGGGTAGTAGGAGTAATCCATCGAACTACAGACCTGTATCATTGACGTCGGTTTGCAGTAGGGTTTTGGAGCATACGCTGTATTCAAACATTATGAATCACCTCAAAGGGAACGATCTATTGATACGTAATCAGCATGGTTTCAGAAAACATCCTTCTTGTGCAACGCAACTAGCTCTTTATTCGCACGAAGTAATCGCCGCTATCGACAGGGGATCTCAAGTTGATTCCGTATTTCTAGATTTCCGGGAAGCTTTTGACACCGTTCCTCATAAACGACTTCTAATCAAGCTGCGGGCCTATGGCGTATCGTCTCAGTTGTGCGACTGGATTCGTGATTTCCTGTCAGGAAGGTCGCAGTTCGTAGTAATAGACGGCAAATCATCGAGTAAAACTGAAGTGATATCAGGTGTTTCCCAGGGAAGCGTCCTGGGACTTCTGCTGTTCCTGATCTATGTAAATGACCTGGGTGACAATCTGAGCAGTTCTCTTAGGTTGTTCGCAGATGATGCTGTAATTTACCGTCTATTAAGATCATCCGAAGACCAGTATCAGTTGCAAAGCGATTTAGAAAAGATTGCTGTATGGTGTGGCAGGTGGCAGTTGACGCTAAATAGCGAAAAGTGTGAGGTGATCCACATGAGTTCCAAAAGAAATCCGTTGGAATTCGATTACTCGATAAATAGTACAATTCTCAAGGCTGTCAATTCAACTCAGTACCTGGGTGTTAAAACTACGAACAACTTCAGTTGTAAAGACCACATAGATAATATTGAGGGGAAGGCGAGCGAAAGGTTGCGTTTCATTGACAGGACACTTAGAAGATGCAACAAGTCCACTAAAGAGACAGCTTACACTACACTCGTTCGTCCTCTGTTAGAATATTGCTGCGCGGTGTGGGATCCTTACCAGGTGCGATGGAAAGGGAGCAAAAAAGGGCAGCTCGTTTTGTATTATTACGTATTAGGGGAGAGAGTGTGGCAGATATGATACGCGAGTTGGGATGGAAGTTATTAAAGCAAAGACGTTTTTCGTCGTGGCGTGATCTATTTACGGAATTTCAGTCACCAACTTTCTCTCCCGAATGCGAAAATACTTTGTTGAGCCCAACCTACATAGGTAGGAATGATCATCAAAATAAAATAAGAGAAATCAGAGCTCGAACAGAAAGATTTAGGTGTTCGTTTTTCCCGCGCGCTGTTCGGGAGTGGAATGGTAGGGAGATAGTATGATTGTGGTTCGATGAACCCTCTGCCAAGCACTTAAATGTGAATTGCAGGGTAATCATGTAGATGTAGATGAAAGTCAGCCAAGTCTTCTTGAAAGGAACTGGCCCTTCTGTCTTAAGTAGATTACGGAAAACTTAACTCTGTATTGCAGGATGGGAATCTGAATCGTCGTCCTCGCCAACGCAAGTCAACAATCCTCTACGTTTATAACCCTTCGCTATACAGCTGGGACGTCTGTGAGCAAACGCAGAGCTACATGCATCTTCTGCCAGGTCGTTAATCTATAGTGGAAACGCTAAAGCTACTGTGACGTATTATTGTAGTAGACTATACAGGACACAGTTTTCGTGTGTGACCGCAAAGCACAAAGAACAACGTTCTGGTTCAATTTACTAAGCAGTTTTCAGTCGCATCACGCACCTGTTCCAATTTGTAGTAAGCACGTTATTTTCTCTAAAAGGTGAGGATGTGCAACATATGGCCGGCTACGGTTCCACTGTCAGCAGTTTCCGGGTTTCGTAAGTGAACAGAGCAAGCTGATTTTCAAAAACTCGGTACTCAGGGAATCCGTGTTCATTCATATAGAGGAGGTTTTGGTTGTCAATAGTCACCATACGAGAGCACAAAATAGTTCCATTATACAGGAGTACATACAAGGTGTTAGCGATATAGGTACCTATATATCTATTGATGACTGCGGGCAGTACACTGAACGCCAATACGTCAATATTTACTTCAGTTGCAGACCAATAACTATATCTATTAAGAGTATTTGTTTTTTAGGTTGGTTAGTACCTCCAAGTGCGCGTGATACAAGCAAGCCATTAATTCTTACTTTCCCCTGGGCAGTTGGTCAAGTATTGAAGTGTGGATGTGTGAACACAAAATTGGTAGTCTATACTGACGGCGTAGTACACTTCTCGGTACAGTTACTACTTTGCAGAAAACATAAGGTAGTAAATTATGTGATATGTTTGTGGGAACATTGTTAGACACAGAGAAAAAGCAACTAACACACTGCAGTGGGTACATGCTAATGTACTTACACCACTGGCACCCTGAATATGTGAGGTAATGTGGGTATTTCTTTACGTTCTACAAATATACGATCCAAATACTGATTTCTAATTAATGCTCACTACAGCATACGTCTTCACGGAGCTGTAACAGTGCTCGAAGACTGCCAAAGCCGCAGCCTGTCTATATTACTGAAACAGTCACGTAGCCTCCGTTGCAGGTTGCCTATCTGACGGCATCCTCTTATTTTTTGTTCCTAAAAGTTTTATTCTTGCTTGTTTATTCACTTTTTCTTTGTATTATATGTAAGTTTTGTTAGACTAAATGTTCTTTTTGCAGTAATTTGATTTAATTATAAAGTGATTTTGGATTTAGCAATTGCAACAAAAATTTTGTTTTCAGTATTTCATACAACTATTGACTGAATTTAGAAATTTAAAATATTACCAAAATTTATCGACTAAGTGTAATTGTCTTATGTTAAAGGTTTAACAGAATTTTTTTTTTTTTTTTTTCATCAGTCTACTGACTGGTTTGATGCGGCCCGCCACGAATTCCTTTCCTGTGCTAACCTCTTCATCTCACAGTAGACAGTAGCACTTGCAACCTACGTCCTCAATTATTTGCTTGACGTATTCCAATCTCTGTCTTTCTCTACAGTTTTTGCCCTCTACAGCTCCCTCTAGTACCATGGAAGTCATTCCCTCATGTCTTAGCAGATGTCCTATCATCCTGTCCCTTCTCCTTATCAGTGTTTTCCACATATTCCTTTCCTCTCCGATTCTGCGCAGAACCTCCGCATTCCTTACCTTATCAGTCCACCTAATTTTCAACATTCGTCTATAGCACCACATCTCAAATGCTTCGATTCTCTTCTGTTCCGGTTTTCCCACAGTCCATGTTTCACTACCAAACAATGCTGTACTCCAGACGTACATCCTCAGAAATTTCATCCTCAAATTACGGCCGGTATTTGATATTAGTATACTTCTCTTGGCCAGAAATTCCTTTTTTGCCATAGCGAGTCTGCTTTTGATGTCCTCCTTGCTCCGTCCGTCATTGGTTATTTTACTGCCTAGGTAGCAGAATTCCTTAACTTCATTGACTTCGGAACCATCAATCCTGATGTTAAGTTTCACGCTGTTCTCATTTCTACTACTTCTCATTACCTTCGTCTTTCTCCGATTTACTCTCAAACCATACTGTGTACTCATTAGACTGTTCATTCCGTTCAGCAGATCATTTAATTCTTCCTCTCTTTCACTCAGGATAGCAATGTCATCAGCGAATCGTATCATTGATATCCTTTCACCTTGTATTTCAATTCCACTCGTGAACCTTTCTTTTATTTCCATCATTGCTTCCTCGATGTACAGATTGAAGAGTAGGGGTGAAAGGCTACAGCCTTCTCTTACACCCTTCTTAATACGAGCACTTCGTTGTTGATCGTCCACTCTTATTATTCCCTCTTGGTTGTTGTACATATTGTATATGACCCGTCTCTCCCTATAGCTTACCCCTACTTTTTTCAGAATCTCGAAAATCTTGCACCATTTTATATTGTCGAACGCTTTTTCCAGATCGACAAATCCTATGAAAGGTTCTTGATTTTTCTTTAGCCTTGCTTCCATTATTAGCCGTAACGTCAGAATTGCCTCTCTCGTCCCTTTACTTTTCCTAAAGCCAAACTGATCGTCACCTAGCGCATTCTCAATTTTCTTTTCCATTCTCCTGTAGATTATTCTTGTAAGCAGCTTCGATGCATGAGCTGTTAAGCTGATTGTGCGATAATTCTCGCACTTGTCAGCTCTTGCCGTCTTCGGAATTGTGTGGATGATGCTTTTCCGAAAGTCAGATGGTATGTCGCCAGACTCATATATTCTACACACCAACGTGGATAGTCGTTTTGTTGCCACTTCCCCCAATGATTTTAGAAATTCTGATGGAATGTTATCTATCCCTTCTGCCTTATTTGACCGTAAGTCCTCCAAAGCTCTTTTAAATTCCGATTCTAATACTGGATCCCCTACCTCTTCTAAATCGACTCCTGTTTCTTCTTCTATCACATCGAACAAATCTTCACCCTCATAGAGGCTTTCAATGTATTCTTTCCACCTATCTGCTCTCTCCTCTGCATTTAACAGTGGAATTCCCGTTGCACTCTTAATGTGACTTTCCTGTATGCTGAGTCTGTCCTTCCGACAATCATATCTTTTTCGATGTCTTCACATTTTTCCTGCAGCCATTTCGTCTTAGCTTCCCTGCACTTCCTATTTATTTCATTCCTCAGCGACTAATATTTATGTATTCCTGATTTTCCCGGAACATGTGTGTACTTCCTTCTTTCATCAATCAACTGAAGTATTTCTTCTGTTACCCATGGTTTCTTCGCAGCTACTTTCTTTGTACCTACGTTTTCCTTCCCAACTTCTGTGATGGCCCTTTTTAGAGATGTCCATTCCTCTTCAACTGCACTGCCCACTGCGCTATTCCTTATTGCTGTATCTATAGCGTTAGAGAACTTCAAACGTATCTCGTCATTCCTTAGTATTTCCGTATCCCACTTCTTTGCTTATTGATTCTTCCTGACCAATGTCTTGAACTTCAGTCTACTCTTCATCACTACTATATTGTGATCTGAGTCTATATCTGCTCCTGGGTACGCCTTACAATCCAGTATCTGATTTCGGAATCTCTGTCTGACCATGATATAATCTAATTGAAATCTTCCCGTATCTTCCGGCCTTTTCCAAGTATACCACCTCCCTTTGTGATTCTTGAACAGGTTATTCGCTATTACTAGCTGAACTCTTTACAGACTCAATTAGTCTTTCTCTTCTTTCATTCCTCGTCCCAAGCCCATATTCTCCTGTAACCTTTTCTTCTACTCCTTCCCCTACAACTACATTCCAGTCGCCCATGACTATTAGATTTTCGTCCCCCTTTACATACTGCATTAACAGAATAAGTACCTGGGTAGGATAACCGAAGCCGCGTTAATTACCCACACCACATTCATCCAACAAATTTTACAAATAATTTCAAAACTTTTCGAAACTTTTTGTCAGTGAGACATCCAACCGCCATTCATCACAAAATGATGAAAGGAAAAAGATTTTCCGCTTACGACGTTTTCGCCGTTCATACAGCACAATTTTAGCATCAGGCTAGATGTTTTAATTAATTTCTTCTTTAATACTTATTCTATTTGGCAAAAATTTTGCAGACATTTTCCACGTATGCCACTAAATATGCGTTTCAGATTATGCCATTACAGGATACATAGTTCATTTAAAAGTGTCAGCGACTGGTGGGGAGGGAATTGCTAGTGACGGTCTAATTTACGTCGTGTGTGTTTCGCGGCTAGTACTGTGTGGCGGTGCGCTGTATTATGCGGAACATTGTCCGCCGGCGCATACCGACAGAATGATGTACGCGCACTTTGGCGAATGCTGCCAGCGGAATGCAGCGCCGCCGTAATACCTCCGACACCCACGGCAATGCAACCCTGCACTGCTGATGCTATAAGGCCTACCACATGACGTTACAGTGACGTACATTCTCTAATCCAATAGGAATCTACAACAACCAAATTCATACAACAGTTTTCCGAAAAATTAATTTCTCGCCGTTGATACTGTATATATGCCATTGGTTTGGGGTAGACTGCAACTGGTCCCGTTACGCTTTGTCTTCTTCCCGTTACTAACCGTCAGGGGTGTACCGAAAAGGTGGCGGAGATAAACAGGCACACGGGGTACCGAGAAGGTGGCGGAGATACACAGGTACACGAGTGACTGGCCGAAAAAAAGGAAAAAAAGACGTTTAAGATTCAGTCAGGAAGGTTAGGTGAGGTGATTTCTAACGTCCCTCGCGTTCCTATATTCTTGGAACGAGTAGAAACCTTTCCCTCGACCCGTGACTGTAGAAATAATTTGTCGCAGCGTCTTTTCCATAGCATCACTATACAAAAAATTGGCCAAGTGTCGGTAGGACTCACGCTCTGAGAATTCCGTATCAACATAACTATGTATATAGGTAGTTCATCCATCATAAGTATCGAGACTCTCGGTCATTATTACCTGTTATAGACATCGATACTGGCAAGATCCTAAGACTTACGGGAATGCTTTAAGTTTTAAGTTTAAATGTTATGTGTAACTTTGCATTTGCTACTGTGATTTTTAATTTAATTTATTAATTCTGAACTTATACTAACATGCTACGCTAATTGGCAACACCAATTATTTAAACTTCTTCAAAAGCCGTTGTGGAATAATATCTGAGTTAGCTGAATCAAAGTTTAAAGATCAGTGAGATCAATTTTTTTCCGATCCTTTGCGCTCGAGTATCGTTTAAGAATTTTAAATTATAAAAAAGTAACGTAATTATGATGGAAACTGACTAATAGATTCAAAAGTCCGTTCCTTCATTTAGAACTACAGAGAATATCGAAATTTATTCCAGGAACTTCTTATAACTACAACACTGGTACCTTAAAGGCGAGAGTGATTATTTACAAGACAGAGGCATCTCTGTTTGCTCACTTGTCTGTACGTGGCCAAATCAACGACTTGATTTTGCCTGGCTCTGCTTTATAAGTCACTGGTGTCATCAATATCTCTTCTTACATATGAAACACCTATCACTATTTCATAACTGCATACCGTTTAGGTAGTACCTTGGCATAACATTCTATATGCCTTTATCTGCTCCTCCTTTTCAGCCATACCACTCTAGAACAACCTATTCAATAACATGAGTCTGATCCAAAACACAATCTCTATTCAAGACGAGATTAAAGCTTTATTTGTTATCGTCAGCATAGGTTCCCTCTCTGCATACCCTAGCTGCCTCCCATCTGTCTAATAGTAAATCAGCATTTGTCTCATCGTGAACGAAATCGATGCTTTTCTGCTCCCCTTATTGGTCTCGGTCTTTTCTGGACTAGTTACATTCCCCTCCGGATCTGTCTTCTGCACTATCCCTATACATTTCTGCTAGTATGTTCTCAACAAGATGAAATTAACAATTTGTTAATAAGAAATTATTAAAATATCATATACTCATTGGCCCACTTTGTGTATAGCTCCCGGATACGGTGAGACAAAGAGGGGGAAGTGGGGAAAGAATCCCTCCTCGTGTAAAATGGAACGAAAGACTGTACAGCAATGTATGGTTGACTGCAAAAATTGTCTGTTTCTTTCTGTTCACATTACAACTCTGGATACAAGCTCTCGGTCCATTTCACTATATAGAACAATAGCCACTGTTCTCTGGTATGTGCACTACGCAAACGCTTTACAGCCTGACACACACTCAAAAGAAAGAAACTGCTCCATTAGGGTACTTCGCAAATTATAGGGCTAGCCGAGCAGAACTGCAAATGGTAAAGATTAGCTATACCGATGATATTTTCTGTGTATGGAAGATTTAGCTGCTTATGTGCATGTTGTTGAGACATTTCAGGTAGCGAGGAAAATTCTATATGCATTCGTCGCAGAATAGATCCGCTTTGAATAATAACTTTGCAATCGTACTATGAATAAGTACCATCACAAAAATCTTTTCTTCTCCACAAGCGCAGAAACTCAATGCCCCAAAAGCCACTGCTGCTGTTGCGTGTCTTGTGGTGTTATGCTTGTTTGTCAAAATCTTTCTTGACACCATTATCATCAGTCAAATCGTATTCATCCGTTTCATATGATTGTAGAAGTGATATTATATTATTATTATTACTATTATAATTGTTCACGAGAATGAGCTTTATTCCTATCCTAATAGCAAGTGGTTCTGGTGTCCTGAGGTGATAAAATTTCTGCCTAATGTTTGTCACTATTTAGCATTTCTTGTAGTGTTGTCTCTGTTACTGTCGCGAATTCTTTTATTGCTGTGACCCATTTTATTGTGTCAGGTATAGCTTTACTATGAGCTTCAAACATCTTTTCAATGTGTCTAAGTAGCGTGGTTGATTCCATTCTTTCAATGAACATGTAGAATAACACGTGTTTTTCTGATATCGGAGTTAGTGTTGATGTATTTTTGCATTTACGTATTTGCACGTAAGTCTGTATTTTTATTCTACTGTGTTTGATTTGATGATCGTGTTGCACTTCAATGTTCCTGATAAGTATTTTTCGTTGTAAATACCTGTTTCCATTTGGTGGCAACGAAATGCATGACCAAACTTTGTGGGAGAACCTCTAGCATGATTTTACCAAATTTTGAGTTGAAAAATCTCAGTTTTTCTTTATTTACTTTCTGTTCTTTTGGGTGCTAGCAAGTTGCTAGATACGTACGTTATTTTTCAAATGAGCTTTGCAGACCTACTCGTTCTCCCGTTTCTTTAACAATGTCTATTTGTGTTATTTTTATTATTAATATTATTATTATTATTATTGTTTCTGTTATTATTGTCAGTCAGACAAACAGGTCTCTTGTATTATCACAAGATGCTTTTCTGTGGGGCATCTGCATCTACACATACGTTAAAATCATTAAACTTAAGTTCCCCACGGCATTGTTCTGTGTGTACATGAAAGTTAACTGCAAGAATTATTGAAGTGATGTGGTGATACGAAAACAGTTGCAACATGTGGAAAATATAGCTTTAAAATATAAGTTACAACACATTTGAACAAACAATTTTCGTAAAATTAGTGAGAAGTTACAAAAAAGTGTTACTGTGAATACTGAGAAAGCAATTTGCTACCAAAACGTGACCGTGACGTGTACATATAACATGTCTGTTATTACAGTTTACATTTCTGACTTGTTTCGTCCCATACCTTCCAAGTTCATCACAAAGAAAGTTTTTATTTCTTCATGAGCACCGGAGAGTCACACAGATTTTGGGTGAATAAAACATGTGAGACATTCATACCTGTCCACTTAGAAATGTGGAAACACTTAACTATTGTCGTACTTCATTTCGAGATTTTAACAAACCTTGCGATATCTTCTAATGAGGTGCCTTCAATCAGCATATATTTTTAATTCGAAATTTTCCGATAGAAAGCAGCCATATTCATTCAGTTTGGTTTTAGGAAAGTCTGTTCCAATACGGCGTCCATGCGGTTCAGTCTTTGACGTAGAATAGGCTCTTGTATTACAGCGTTTCACGCTCGTTGCACTCTCCCCAATTCGAGGTGACTTAACAAGGCGTGTGAACGCTTACTAGTGTGAAATTCCTGACTAAGAGGTCACAAATCTCGTACCGCTCCATATGAAAGTCAGCATTTACGAATCTATGAGGGACAGATGAGTCGCAGAATGTGACTGCCATCAAGTAACAAGTAAATTTTAGTCATTAGTATTGTAATACTCTCACTTTCTGTATTGGACATTGGATCCATTTTAATGTACGCACCACAAAACCTACAGAACTCGCTATAATGTTTATTTATTCACTGACAACCAGTCGATTGAAGCAAACTGTGTAGAATTAGGAGGAACAAAGGATCTCCACAATATCTACAAATACGCCTGTAATTTTAGTTTAAAGACTATAGTCTTTTGCTACAAACAGAGCAGTTATACAAGAGTGCAGTATTTCATCTAGACATTTTAACATTTATATAGCAGACGCAATCCGGAAATGGAAGTAGATTTTTAGCGGGGGAATTAAGATCAAGAGAAGCTCTCGCTTGAATTGCCTGTTAAATACAGAGGACGCCACATTGCCGGCCGAGAATGAAGGTCATTAGATAGGGTTATTAGATGGTATTTGTGGAGAGCATTATTTGATGATTTCAGAAAGGAAGAGAAAATCAATTACTTCTAAAGGGAGACATCCAGCACGGACAAAACTATGTTAAACATCTTAACAGCAGAATGGGTCATTACAATTATTTAGATTGAGCCGTCACGTATGAGTATGAGAAGAAATTAGCCAAGCTTGAAATATAAGTGAAACAATACACAGATGTCTAGAAAATAAAACGAGAAGATAAAGATTAAAATTTTTTTAAAATGTGTGTGAAATCTTATGGGACTTAACTACTAAGGTCATCAGTCCCTAAACTTACACACTACTTAATCAAAATTATCCTAAGGACAAACACACACACCCATGCCCGAGGGAGGACTCGAACCTCCGCCGGGACCAGCCGCACAGTTCATGACCGCAGCGCCTTAGACCGTTAAAATTTTAAAAGACAATGGCAGTTCCAATGGTTGTTTACGAAACCAATTTGTGTGTTATAAGAAACGACAAGAAAATCGCATATAAGCCTCAAAGATGAAATTTCTAAAATCGAGAAATGGACAGCAGCCGACAGATTTAGAAATTTGGATGTTAGGAATGAAATGAATATATATTTTATATCCTCAATAAAAAATAATAGGATAAACGGGAATGAACATCTGGAAAGAATCAGTAGGGAAAGATTACATTTCGAAGTAAAAAGATTTAAGGTAGTTAGGAGATGAAGTCAAGGAAGACCGAAAGAGCGAGGGGTACCGATGAAGAAAGTTATAATTCTGCTACTAACTGACAGACGTTTCCCAAGGATGGACTGTCATTGGCGACTCTCTGACTCTCCGCTGATTCACACCATGTGTCTCTAGAGAGAACGTTAAATGAACTGTCTAAGACGGATAGAAAACCACGTACCAGGAATGAATTATCCGAATGTGACGAAATTCGGTAGGTGTGATGTACAAGTACAGGCGAACAAATAATTACAATTTCAGTAAAATTAGACGATTTATTGAAGAGAAAGATCTTCTCATAGCCGGCCGGAGTGGCCGAGCGGTTCTAGGCGCTTCAGTCTGGAACCGCGTGACCGCTACGGTCGCAGGTTCGAATCCTTAGGTTATTTAGGTTTAAGTAGTTCTAAGTTCTAGGGGACTGATGACCTCAGATGTTAAGTCCCATAGTGCTCAGAGCCATTTTTAATCTTCTCACATGGAGGAAATCAGTAACCTTGTGCAAGCAATTATTCGGTTTGTCATTGATTGACAGAATTGTTGGATGTGCTCCGGAGTGATATAGTGCCACATTTCGATCGACTGGCATGTTATTCCGTGAAACTACCGAGCTGATTGGAGGGTCCTGCCCATAGTGCTCCAAAATTTCTCAATTGGGGAGAGTTCCAGCGACTTTTCTGGCCAAGCAGTACCCGTGTGCGGGCGGACGTTATGTTGCTGAAATGTAAGCCCAGGACGGCTTGCCATGAAGGGCAGCAAAACGGGGTGTCGAATGTCGTTGATGTATCGCTGTGCTGTAAGGGTGCTGAGGGTGACAACCCAAGGGGTCCCCGCTGTAAATAAAATGGCACCCTGACCATCGCTCCTGGCTCTTGGGCCTTACGGTGAACGACAGTCAGGCTGGTATGTCACAGCTATCTGGGACGTCACCAGGCACGTATCGCTAGTCATCGTGGCCTGAAATGTCGTTGACTGGAGTTGAATTGCTTTCAGTGAGGATTCCCACTTCAAACTGAGCCACGATGGTCAGAGAAGACGTGTCTGGGGACGCCTCGGGCAGCGGTGTTCATCGGGTAAACGGCTGTTGGCGTGTATGGCGTGAAACGTCCGAACATGCTGGGACAATCTTCAGAAGGGTCCGGGCCAGAGGAAGGAGCGTTGTGGTCTGAGCAGTGTTTTCATGACATTCCGTGGGTGATTTCGTCATTCTGGGAACCACAATGGATGAACACACGTATGTATCTATCCTTCGAGACCATTACCATTCCCACAGCACCATGGTATCTACCGGCAGGACAATGCAACGTGGTTCGAAGAGCACCAGGATGAATTTACCGTTTTCCCCAACCATCAAACTGCCAGTCTTTAACCCCGAACTAGAATTTGTAGGTCTACCTCGATTGGGCTATTAGCGCTATTGATCCTCAGCCGAGAAACCGAGCTCGCAGCTGCCACGACACTGGAGTCTGTATGGCTCCACATCGCGGTCGGTACCTTCCAGTATCTCTCTTTCTCCCTTCCTGAATGTCTTGCATTTGTCAGCGCTGCAAAAGGTGGTTATTCAGACTTTTGACATATGGTCACATTAATGTTACTGGACGGTGAAGATACACATTGCAGCACCTTTTGTTGCTAATACCGTACCGCCACTCTTTAAGTACTTTCAAGATTTGCAGCGCTGGTCAATGAAAATATTCCGATCCATGTTGATAAACTGGTGTCTGAGATGTAGATGCTCTGATCGGCGATGTTGCAAATTCACTTACACCAACTCTCTGATAGCCCACAAGTGAGGATGGAGGTTTTCATCACTTCCGTTACTCACCAGAAGGATGTGCGTCTATGCAGCAAACAGAGCGGCGGTCTGGAGTAGGGCGCAAGCAAACTTTCTATTTCTCCCACTATACACTCTGAGAGCACAACAGATTCCTTCATCTCACGTTACACTGCTCCCCAAAGAAGGCAAACCATGAAAGTAAAATTCTAAAGGCTTACAACTAAAAACTCCTCCTTTTCTTCCTTTTGATAGCTTCAATGAACGAAAGAATGATGCCGAATTGGGAGAGCTATAGATCAATGTTTCTGTCTCTACCAGCAGGAGATAATGCATGAAACCATATCATTAGAAGGACAGGGCTAGCCTTACGAAACATACTTCTCAATCAAACAGCCCCGTATCGCGCATGACAAGTGAACAGCGGGTGTCAGATCGGGCTCCTTCGCGGACCACGTCGGGCGAAGGACTGACCGGCAGGCTTCTCGACGTGTTTGCGAAAACAGAAAATCGTTGGCACCCCTCCATCGGCTCAATTCACGAAATCCACACGAAGAGTCAACACAGCTCACACATTTTCCAATTTTTCGCAGCCAAAGAAATCCCGTCCTTCAAGGTCCTGCTACGGTCGCAACATATGTCCTGGGGAATACTGTACTAAGAAGTGCATTACATGTGAACCTAGCTAGTGTGTACCTAGTACGGGAGCTAAAGAGCACTTTCGCGCACAGCCAAAACCTAGTTGCTCCTCATATCTCCTCCACGAAAGTTGTTCGTACACTGAAGTCGACTAGGGTGCGCACAGATTTGCAGTACTGAGTCGATACGCTGGAAACATGTGGGTTATAGATGTTAAAGGCAATAGAGTTGGGAAATAGATGAAGTCGCTAAAATAGAACAAAGCTCCAGTGCTTTACGGAATCCTTATCACATTCTGTACAGAATTTCTTGCCATATGATCCCCTGTTTTAAATCAAAATGTACCGTAGGTCCCTTAACTATCTGTGTCCAATGATAAAAACTAAGCACAGTTTACATCTGCCTACAAGAACGGTTATCTAGTGTGCACCAGGGGGACTAGTCAATACAAAGGAATATGACGGTAAGTCCAGTAGAAACGTACTCTTCGAGGCTCACTTTGAGAGCCATGAGCACCAATTCAGTAGCTAACAGAAGTGTTTCACAGTAGCGAAGGTGAACAAGTGCTCATACCTCTGGAGGTATGCCCTTTAGGGCCAATGTTTAATGGTCTTTTTTTTTTGTTTTGGTCCGTTGTAGCACTTCTCAACACTTGGAAAGCAAAGGGCTTGTAGTAGAAGAGAGTTGTTTCGCGGTATCAAAGATGAAGAAGTGCTCTTAGGTCTTAAGGAATGCAATTCAGAGCCAATGTTTACTAGACGTTTTTGCTTTGAATGATCGTACCTGTAATATCTTCGAATTTTGACCATTCCTCCTGGGACACCCTGTGTTAGTGAGCTACAACACGGTCATCCAGTCACATTGACGTCCATATGTTGTAGAATCATAGATTATATTCTGAGCTCAAACATAATGAGGTATGTCGGACTGAAGTAAATCTTTCACGAATACTTACATGGATTCCGAAGCACACTTCATGAGAAATATAATTCTCGCTTTTCACGCACTGCATTATGAGAACCGTGGATCAAAGCAGTAAGGTAGCTCGGGTATTTCTTGAATTCTGGAAAGGATTTTACTCAGTGCCACACCTACGCTTATTATCAAAAGTGTGGTAGTATGCAGTATGAAACGAAATTTGTGACTCGATTGAGAATATCTTGCTGGGCAAAAACCAGCAAGCTATATTGAATGGAGAATCACCAATAAATGTAGAAATAACTTCAGGCATGCCCCAGAGGAGCGTCGTGTGACCCTTTCTGTTCATGTTCTACGTTAATGACCTTGAACGCAATACTAATAGCAACCTCGGATTTTTTCGCAGATGATGAAGTTGTTTAAGCACTGTGTGAAACAATACTGCACTAATATTCAGTTAGAGCCTGATAAGGTTCGAAAGTGTTGCGAAGATTGGTGACTTGCTTCAAATTGGTTACTTGCTTTAAATGTCGGAAATGTAAAATGTGCATTTCTCTCCAGAAAACGAAATAACGTAGTATCCGATGACTACAATATTTTTGTTAATGGATTACATATTTACTCTATGCAGCTTTGTCACTTTTGAGTTGCCTTGAACTAATTTCCCTGTCTTGCTTGACTCTGGCACTTTGCTCTTCATCGAGCATGCCAATGTCCTTCATGACATAGTACCCTATTGCTTTACATTTCAAAGAAGTCACATCTCCTACTCTGGTACATGCTACAATGACGTAACCTGATAGGTTGCTTAAAACTTTAGAAAGCATACTTGGCTGGAGTACAGTGATCGGTATAAAGTGTTAAAATCAATAAAACAGTGTCGATCGCTTTTTCAGATTTTTTATTTGTTGGCAGTCGGTTTTGGCCCTTTTCTCAGACCATCTTCAGGTTTACACCACCATTGGGGCTGCTGGTGGTGGCACGTGGAGAGATCTCTTTTAATGTGCTGGGATTTATCTCTGTCACTTTTGTTGCCATGCATTCTGAGACTTTGTGGCCATGTTTGTCACAACAACAGCAAAATTTTGTGAACTGTTTTGCTGTCACTGTGAGTAAATTTCGTTCTGCCCTGTTTCTCCTACATTTGCTCGCTATGTGCCCTAGCAATCCACATGTGGAATATTTCAATCTTTACTTTCCGTAGGCGACCTTACCGGTTCGTTAGCCTGCTCAGTCATCAACCCTTGTATGAAACATGTTCTTACTAAAGAATCTACTAGCTCTATGGAATATTTTGAGTTCTCTCTACTCATAACAGTCTTTACAGCTTCCCGACAGTTTCTCTGCATTTCATCAATCTTATTTGCTCACAATGAGATTGGTTTCCCACGGCGTTGTCTTGTCTGAAATATTCTGCAAGCATAAGTCTACTAACATGAGAGATGCTGAAATTGCTAAAATGTTTATTCTGACACTGTCAGCCGCAATTAGTCACATTTGATAAGTGCTGTCGATCACATGTAATTATGATTTCCAGATCTAAAAATGAAATATAACATTAATAAATATTTATTTCAGTAGATAACATAAACTGACAACATCTTAAATTCTTAAAATTGTACGTAGTTGGTGACGAATTGTGAAAATTCAAACTTTTTTAAAAAGAACACAGTCATAAGCTGTATAGTAAAAGGAACAGCAACATAGTACACGTTTGAGAATTGCATTCAGCATAATACTAAACCCACTTCGAATTATGCAGGCCCATATGTCATGGAAGATGGGAGTGATGGTGGAAGTTGGGCGAGGGGGGAGGGGAGGCATT
Organism: Schistocerca americana; assembly: GCF_021461395.2. Taxonomy (NCBI): domain Eukaryota; kingdom Metazoa; phylum Arthropoda; class Insecta; order Orthoptera; family Acrididae; genus Schistocerca; species Schistocerca americana. The sequence goes on from NC_060124.1 coordinate 146,448,436, forward strand.
ATTAACCATAATGTAGAAATTCCACGAGTCCCTCATGGTTCGCTGTCGGTAGAAGTGGCAGCAACCAAAGCGGATAATAGGGTCGATGCAGCGCCGACGACTCGCCTCGAAGCATCACATTACGGCTGTACATATCCGAAGTAATTTGTAATGGTTGTAACTGTAAGTTGTTAGTTCTAAGGTGCTTAAAATAGCTCAGGAGGAAACGGTAACTTAAGTTCTAATGGAGCGTTGTATATCTTTTGACGGTAATAAGAGGGACCTAAGAGAATTGATTGAAAATGTATGTTACGCATTCGAATCGGTGAAACCAGAGGAATACGATTTTGCTTAAAATTGTTAGAGGAAAATTGGGGTGATTCCATATCTAGGCTGCAAATACGCGATAGAAGGGCACATGGAAAGAAGAAAGACGTGTTTTGGAAGAGAATTAAGCGAGTAAGAGGGCAGTGCGCTATTTTACTTGCAGAATACTTCAGGCGAGACAAGGCCACGGGGAGCCTATCTCGTTGTGGACAAATAAGACTGACGAAATGCAGAGAGATTTCTGGGAAGCTGTAAACAGTTTCACGAATAGAGAGAACCAGAAAGGTGCCACAGAGCTGGTAGACTCTTTAGGAAGAGCATATTTCATACAAGGGTTGAGTAACGATAGGATTCAACGATAGTGAGCAACTGCAGTAAAGAAATAGGCTTAGTGTCAGCGGCGGAGTTTGCACCACTGAGTAAAGCACTACTGTCCATGAGAAAAGGGGAACAGCCTTACGAAGAAGGACTGAACTTGCTAACGAGCAATAAGGTCACCTGAGTGAGATGTTTTGCGTGTGGCTTGGCATACAGCAGACACATGTAGGAGAAACAGGGTGGAATTAAGAGTACGCGCTATGAAAGCAAAACAGTTCACAAATTGTTACAATGGTTGTGACAAAGTAGGTAATAAAGGCCCAGAATGAATGTCATTGGCAGGAAAAGCGACGGAAACAGATCTCTGCACATTAAAAGGGAATTGTAGAGAGGTCAGTGCAATCTATCGGATAACGTCAGTGCACCGTGTACCAGAGTAAGAGATGTGAGTTGCTTCAAATGGAAACGAACAAGGCAGTACGCTAAATATTGTAATGAACGATCTTGGCATGCATTGAGGATGGGTAGCGTGCCTCTGTCAAGCAAGGCAGGGGAAGTAGTTCAGGGAAAAAGTGACAAAGCCGTGCAGTCAGGTATTGTTGCAGTAAGAAAGCTCATACTGCAGGTAACAGATTGTGCCACAGAAGATGATAGTATTATACACTGTAAAGTCAAGGAAGAAGTTAAAGCTGTTAACAGATACAGGGCACAGTTGTGCTTGTTAACGAGAAAGAATATTGCTGTAAATTGTATAGTTAGAAGAGATGAATCAGAAAATTTTCAGTTGAAGGGTGTCATCAGCTAAGTGGTGGAAATACACCCTGGTTTGGAAGGCGCTGGTGATGTAGGACAGCTGGCCGCTGTGACCGAGCGGTTCTAGGCGCTCAGTACGGAACCGCGCTTCTGCTACGGTCGGACGTTCAAATCCTGCGTCGGGCATGGATGTGTGTGTGTCCTTAGGTTAGTTAGGTTTAAGTAGTTCTAAGTTGTAGGGGACTGATGACCTCAGTTAAGTCCCGTAGTGCACAGAGCCATTTGAACCATTTGAACAGACGCAAGCAGTGCAGCTCTGGCAACAATTCTGTCACACGCCAAGCAAATTCGTGAAAATTTGGCCGTTGCGTATACATCAAGTTCATTAAACAAGGGGATTTAAATAAGTTTACATTAGCTGTGACCATGGAAAGGCAAGAAGCTGAAACGGTAATTTTTGTTGATGCGGAAGACATACGTTTAAGGTATGCAATTCTGTCAGTGCTTTTAACTGACCAAGAGGCAAATGTCTTAAGAGACCTTTTTTAATACAGTTTGTAAATTGTTACATATCTGCAGAATGCACTCAATAGCATGCCATCCAGAATCAAACTGTGCATTAGAAAGAAGTCACCGTGCACTGATACAGTACTTGAGACACTTTGCGACAGGGTATCATAGCGCGTGGGGCAAGTGGGTACCGTATGCAATTCTTGTATTCAACAAAAAAATCACACAGTAGTACAGGTTACACAGCTTTTGAATGAGTGTATGGATGGAATCCTGCAAGAAGAATCAGCGACGATAAGTTACGACTATGAGTCGTATGTGACCACATTGAGTGCTAGAATGCAAGAAACACATGCTGCAGCAAGAAAACAGATAATACAACACAAAAAAACTAACGTAGGATTGTATGATAAACGACAGAATTCAAAAGAATTCAAAGTGGGTGATACGATGTTGCTGTATGACATGTCAGTAAGACGTGTCAGAGCTAGGAAACTAGACACACAGTGGCGAGGGCCGTACAAAATAGAAAAGATAGATACACCGAATGTAATAACAAAAATGGAAGGAAACACAGAAATAAAAGTACCATAACGAAAAATAACAGCAGTTTTAATTTCAGGTATGGCACAGTCAGGACAGATACTACTACTACTACTAGTAATCACAACAAGCAACAACACAGAACAACTGACAATGGATTTCGCAGTTTCAAAAGCAGAGAAGTCTTCAGGATTATACTATGATAATTTAGGAGAAGTGAAAACACACAGTACCATTTGAAGAATTGTAACATACATAAATTTAGAACTGAACGTTTACAGAATGATCAAAGATATGGATAGTTATCAATACAGTGAATTAGAGGCATACTAAAATAATTTAATGTATGGTTAATATGGTTCAAATGGCTCTGAGTACTATCGGACTTAACATCTGAGGTCATCAGTCCTCTATAACTTAGAACTACTTAAACCTAACTAACCTAAGGATATCACACATCCATGCCCGAGGCAGGATTCGAACCTGCGTCCGTAGCAGTCGCGTGATTCCGGGCTGAAGCGCCTAGGTTTAATAGAATGTTGCTTGCTACGCCAAGAACTCACATGTCATACAAAAAGAATAACTGAGTTACAGAAGTTGTTACATCAGTTGACAAGGCACAAGACAAGAATGGAGTCTGTTTAAGTTCATCAGCCATGCAAGTAAGATGCTATTTCACACAGTAGATGACGTTGATGCTACATGTCACAAGGAAAACATAGAGGTGATAGAGAAAAAATTCAAATAATCTTTTGAGATTAAGTAAGGAACAAGTGGTAGTGGTAAGAGCCACATTATCAGCGGTAAAAAGAACAGTTAATGTGATAAAGGAAAACAAAAACACGTTAAAGCAAGAGTTGCAATGGTGGTAAAAATATGATAATATACACTGTGATTGGCAGATGTGTTTGAGGTCTTGAGTCCACAGACTGGTTTGATGGAGTTCTCCATGCCATACATTAAATCTGCATGCCCTCGGAAGAAATTACGGCTCTAGTTTCCCCTTGCTTTCAGCTGTTCGCAGTACCAGCACAGCAAGGTTGATAGAAGGCCATATCAACCAGCCATGCAGACTATTGCCCCCTACAACTACTGAAAAGCCTGCTGCCCCTCTTCAGGATCACCACGTTTGTCTGGCCTCTCAACAGATACCCCTCCGTTGTGGTTGCATCTATGGTACAGCTATCTGTATCGCTGAAGTACCCAAGCCTCCCCACCAACAGCAAGATCCATGGTTAATCAGAATATGAACGAATAACAAACGCTTTAGTCAACGCATAGAAGGGATTATTGCAGCCTCACGTAATAAACCCTGCGTATACAATGAAGTTCCTCAGTTTAATAAGAGATGTTCCTCCAGTCGAACCGTCAGAATGTCTCTTATTAATCGATGAAGATGTATTTATAACGGAAAGCATATTAGGATAGGAAATAAATGTTCCCTTAGCAGATTTTAACGTGTTTACCATCCACAAAATTTTTTTTTTACCAGAAGAAATCCCTCAGTCAAAAGGGAAGTACATTTTCATGAAGTCAGAAGATGCATAACGTAAGCAGAAGTCTCGGAAGAATTAAATAAGGAAGGCTCTGCAGACAATCTGGTGGAGATGGAATAAGTCACGGAGGAAGAGATAGCCACTGACTATATACGGTACCGCATACTGGCGCACTATCGGGGAAAATAGGACGAATATTGAGGAGACACCGAGTAGGAACTGTCTTCTGCCCATCCAATAAAACACGATAATTATTGGGAAGTGTCAAAGACGATCTCGGTTTGCGGAAAGCCGGCATATACCAAATTCCGAGTCACTGTGGGAACACTTATAATGGACAGACAGTGCGCACCATCAAAGACCGTTGCTGAGAAAATCAGAGGCACACTCTACTTAGGTACCCCAACAAATCGGCGGTCGCGGAGCATTGTTTGTCCGAAAATTACGAAATGGACTACAAACATACGAAGGTCTTGGCACAGACACCTAAATACTGGGACAGCGTCGTTAGAGAGGCTATCGAAATTCGTACCAGGGACTGACTCATCAACCTAGATTGCGGTTATAACCTTAGCAAGGCATGGGAACCAGCACTGAGTCTAATAAAAAGACGCTCAGCAAAGAAAACGAACGGACGACCAGGCCGGACGAGGCAGTCACACCGACGCCACCACAGACGCCGACACCAGCCTCTCAGCGACTGCCGACGCGCGGCCGCGTGCGCGGACCGCGGAGAGAACGCCTCGCAGGGAGAGGGGATTTAAGACAGCCGCCCGCCCTCAGGAGCTCAGTTTGTCAGCGCAACTGACGATGGCGACATGCCTGATCACCGAAATGTTGTGCCCGTTGGACACTTTGGACTGGCAGTAGACCCATAGACTGTTCGAGCAAGAAATACGTCAGGAGAAACTGAAAAATCAAATGTTTCTTTCTTTTTGGAGATTCAACTTCTAAGGGACTGAAATAGGGGTGGAAGATCTTAAGAAAAAATTTCGTAAAATAAAAATTTTTTTAATACTAAGTTTATGAAAACTGGTGTTCCACTTCTCGATTGGATGTAAAGAAATACGAGTTAATAGATGAAAGTTTCTAAAGAAATATCACCACAAGAACGTAAAAGGCATGATTAACAAAAACCTTGGACTTCAGCTGCCAGAATAGGTTTTTGGTCACAAGTACTTCCGGGAAAGACCACGCTTCAATGGCTATAATTAGCGTAAAAATTTTAAATTGTGTTGGAATTTGTGAACAACATAAGAACTCGATAAAGCAATAAAACGTCTGTGCAGACCATACAGTATTCGTGAGCGAAGCTGCGCGTGCTAAGCTAGTGTCTAACAAGGTATTTCTTTAAGACCATTATCTTGAACGTCCACCTGGCAATGTAAACATCAAAACAGTAGGTGTTCGCCATCGTAAGAGAGGTAGGAATTGGAGAAATAATTATCTGAACCAACAATGGCATCCAAATGATAGTAATTTTGTTGCGAACAAAATTATGCACGTAAACATCAGCGCGGAAAGCAATGCTGTGCCAGTTAACTATAATGGAAATAAAGGAAACAGTAGTAGGCCGAGGCAGGAAAACTAGTTCCCGTCTATGAGGATACTGGCGCTCACCTGGCGGTTACTTTTCCTAAGCCAGTAATTACAGTAATTGGTAAGACAGATCAGAATACTCAGATTGAACATGTGGATGAGGGGTCTGTAGCATCTAAGGATACAGCAGAAATATTAGATCACTCACAGTATTTAATAGATACCATGTTAGAGACGCTTTCTAAGTGAGAAGAGAAAGACAAGGCGCAGCAGTGTAACGGTAGGGAAGAGCTACAAAATACTGAATTTTCAGGTAAAGAAGCAGAAGAAATTCATGCTTATATTTACGATAAGGATGATGTGCTCTTATCTAAAGTGCCTGTGCAGGATGTTGATAATGTACTAATAGATTTAGGACAGGAGGTAAGTGAGAATGTAGACGATGAACCCAGTAGCTGTGACCAGTTGTCACTTGAGAAGGAACCCGACGATAATAGTGAAAGTGGTTTAGCTGTAACTAGTGTTATGCCCGGTCTGGAGGCGCAGAATCGCTCAGACTACAGTAATTTGGGTCATGTTCAGCAAGCTAAATGTATTGAAGTCGTGCGGTGTTTCGATTTAAAATTAAAAGACCGACTGCAAAGGCAGCTGAAAATGTAATTCAGGAAACCCCTACACACTTTTACATAAATGTAATGAAGACAGATGTCGATCACTTTAGTTGGAGACAAATCCAAAAGGAACTATTGGATGAGTTTGAGGAACCACCTGTACAACCTAGAATAAGCCACCCTATAATAATAGTGAATATGTTGGGTATCAATGTACGTTGTCTCTTAGACAGTGGAAGTGAGGTGAGTGCGATATCTCAGCCCTTCTTTGATGCATTACCTAGTAAAGACAAGCTTACCGTAAAGAGGGTATCAGGACTAAGAATAATTGGTGCTATTGGCAGGATGTCAAAAACGGTAAAACAAGAAGCTTTGCTGCCCTTTAACATTAATGGTAGTTTAATTGATCATCCATGCTCAATTGTAAATAATCTCAGTATTGAGGTTTTAATTGGCATAGATTTCTTGTCAAAATAGCAGAGTGTTGTTGACTTTAAAAGAAGCCAGTTAAAAATGGTCTTGCCGATAACCGGAGTAATTACGGTACCTTTTATTGATAAACATGTAGTAACTAATGATGAAACTTGGGAGCTGCCTACACGAGTTCTGAAAAATAGGAGATATTGGGACGAAGGTGTTAATCTTAGTAAAAGTAAGCTAAACACAGAAAAAGAAGAAGAAGAAGAAGAAGCAATTATTTTGGACAAGATAGAAGCTAAATTGCAGGAAATCGATAAAATTTCAGCTAATCAGAAGGAAGAACTGAGACAGGTTTTAAACAGGCATCATAAGGTATTTTCAAATCGACGTGGCGTGGTCAAAGGTTATGAATGTCGATTAAAGGTGAAACCTGGCCAAGTGTTTTTCAGGAAGCCATACCAAATACATGTAGCTAGGAAGGAGGCGGTTCGAAAGGAGATACAGAGAATGCTAGAGTGGGGAGTGATTGAACAAGCGGTCAGTGAGTACGATAATCCTCTTGTTGTTGTACCAAAAAAAGACGGGAGTGTCAGATTGGTCTTGGACGCTCGTTGGTTGAATGAAATAGTGGTTAGGGAAAGTGATAGACCGCAGAACATGGACGAGTTATTGCAAAAATTCCGGGGAGTAAAATTCTTAACCTCTATGGACATCACATGTGGATATTGGAATTTGCCACTGGCGGAAAGTTCAAGGAAGTACACAGCTTTCTTCTACGAACGAGTTTGTTACCAATACCGTGTGGTACCTTTCGGACTTAATATCTCTGTTTGTGCCTTCGTACGTGTGATGTGCTATGTTTTACGACTAGCCTTAAGTAATAAAATCACAATCTACGTAGATGATCTGTTAATAGCAACTCCTACATGGGAAGAACACATAGTTTTATTAGAGAAAGAATTAGAGGCTATTGAGAGAGGTAGCATGAAACTAAAGATTGAAAAGACAGAGTTCGTTAAAGAGGAAATAGGTTTCTTGGGATATATGATAAGTGGAAAAGGTATTCTGCCTGACCCAGGCAAGCTAGCAGTCATTGAAAAATTTGAGGCTCCCAGAAACAAGAAGCAGTTGAGATCGATGTTCGGTCTTTTCGGCTTCTATAGGCGTTTTGTTAGTGATCAGGCTTTTAATGCGCCTTGTCTTCACCTCCTGCTGAAAAAGAATACCCCTTGGGTTTGGACAGTAGAATACTAACAGGCGTTCGAGGTGCTTAAACAATCTTTAATTAATAGTCCTATTTTACATCATCCTGATTTTGAAAAACCATTCTGTATGTCTGTGGATGCTAGTGGCTATGGTATAGCTATGGAGATATTCCAAGTAGAAATAGAGAACGAACAAGAAGTGCACAAGACTATAGCTTTCGCAAGTCGATCTTTACAGCCAGCAGAGAGAAATTATGGCATCTCAGAACTGGAAGGCATGGCAATTGTATTTGGGGTACAGAAATTTGAGCAGTATCTATTAGGTCACAAGATAATTGTTTACAGTGACCATAAGGCGTTGACCATTTTAAAGACCTGTAAGTTGAGGAATGCTCGTTTGGTAAGATGGTCATTGTATCTCCAGCAGTTTGACCTTGAGGTTAGATATATTCAAGGGAAAGACAATTTGGTAGCTGATGGGTTATCTAGAAGTGCGGAACTCTGTGATGACTCGGGAATTACAGCAACAGACGTATGTGAAGTACGAATGTTTGCGTTGCACGAAGTAAAGGTAGAAAGTGCATTAAAGAGGGTGATTAAGAACTTGAGACGTGAGCAGAATGCAGATGACCAGCTGAAATTAGTAAAGAGCTATTTGTGAGATGCGAACTATCATAAGGTTTCGCAATACTACTGTCTGCGTAAAGGTATTCTGTTTAGAAGGAAAAATGTTGGAGTTTCAGAGTGGAAGCTGCGCTTTCCCTCACAACATGTAGACTTACTAATCGACTATGTACACCTGAGGAATGGGCACTACGGTGCAAAGAAGTGCATTGCCAAATTAAAAGAGAAGGTTGTGTTTGACAACATGTACCGCCGTGTTGCCAAGCGTCTAGCATCTTGTGTAGTGTGCCAGAAGGTCCGTGCTGCTAACACCAGAATACAAGAGGATATGCATTCAGTAGAGCTAACTGAATCCCTAGAATTACTGGCTTGTGATTTGTTTGGCCCTCTTCCTGCTTCGAGAGGTGGGTGCACCCATGTTTTTGTTGTTGTGGATGGATTTAGTAAATATGTTAAGCTATACCCAATTAAAAGAGCAAATGCAAAAACGTTGGTAGATAAGTTGGAAAAAGATTTCTTCGTGAACGTTGGCGTTCCGAAGAATTTGCTGTCAGACAATGGGCCTCGATTTACTTCTGATAGATTTAAAGAATGTCTGGATAAGGCCGGAGTGAAACATCTGAAAATATCTGCGTATTTTCCCCAAGGAAATATGAGTGAACGTATTATGAGAGAATTGAATAGGCTTTGCAGGACTTATTGTGCTCGGAAACAATCAAGTTGGGCAGAGCACATGAAGTATTTTGAGAATGTAATTCACAACTTAAGGCATGATGCAACTGGTTTTGCGCCTTGCGAATTAATATTTGGCCAAGAACCACACAATGTGATTGCAGATATGGTAGAATTCCCTATTCTAACGCAAATATCCACAGACGAAAAGAAGTTAAGGGCTACGGCAAATATAAGAAAAAGAACATTGGAAAGAAAGAAGCGTCATGACGCAAAAGCTGTACCCACCAGTTTTGAAATAGGTCAGTTAGTCCTTGTCAAGACCAAGGAAAAATCAAAGAAAATAAATGCAGAAACAAAGAAATTCATGTTCGTATACCAAGGACCTTTCAGGATCATAGGAAAACCACATGCCAATGCATATAGGCTAGAGTACCCAAAGAGTAAAAAGCTATTCGGCCTCAGAAACGTGATCGACCTAAAGAAGTTCATAGGTAGTGAATGATTTCTGTAGGGAGGAGGTTGTTCTGTAACCTCTACACAGTGTGGCAGCTGTGCAGTCCCAGCTGTGTGATATCTTCTTTCCCATTTCAGATTTCACTCTCTCTTCGTCTTTTCTATCCACCTAAAATTTCGACCTCTTCTTTCCAACACATTAAATTTTCCGTTATGGTTATCAAGCCAATAATAAACTAATGAATTCTGTAGGGAGGAGATTGCTCTGTAACCTCTACACAGTGTGGCAGCTGTGCAGTCCCAGCTGTGTGAGATCTTCTTTCCCATTTCGGATCTCACTCTATCTTCATCTTTCCTATCTACCAAAGTTTCGACTTCTTCTTTGCAATACTAAAATTTTCTGTCATGGCTATCAAGCCATGAGTTCTGTAACCATTCTATCCACCGATTAGTGAAGAAAATACCTAATGTGACAAACCTAACAGTGACATAAACAATAGAGAAGTATGACGTAATTAAGATACAAATGTATTTGAGTAACAAGTATGTATAGAACCCTGGTAATATTGTAAGTACAAAGTGTTGTTTTATTGGAAATCGTCCCACAATAATATTTAAAAAAGATATACAAGTTCGTTTATAAGCAGGACCTGAAGTGGCAATGAGACCCAGTGTCTGCATTAGAGCTAACTAATAAATAGTAAGAGAGAGTGCTTAGTGTTATGAAAAATAGACAGATAAGTTGTAAAAATGAACTCACCTTGTGTAGCAAGGAATGGCAGTGTAATAGAATTGAGTAGTGTTTGTGGTTGAGACGTGAAGGACACGTCCCTGAAGTATTTATAAGGTTGGAGCTGGCCGTTATTTGGTGTAGTGTGTGACAGGACACAACTACACGTATTGAGGTTATGAGTTGGAGGCGTGAATGCGACCATAGGTACCCTTATGTTAGATGAGACAGAGCAGCTTATGGTGTCCTATAGGTTTAAGGAATTTAGCATTACGCTCAGCCATAATTACTTAATGCACTTTGGTGGTAGGTCGAGAGAGACTACCTGTGGTTTCAGCAGCCAATCAAGTGGAAATGGATTGCAACGTGAGCAAACTGATCAGCTGCAATACACTATAGATATGAAATAAATGTGCTATCCTATGCGCTAAATGTTAATAGAGTGAGTGTTAAATAAGTACATACACTAGCAACATAATTGAGTAACATAATGGCAGACGTGAAACATTATTTATAGCTCAGCATAAATACACTTCGATGAAGTAAGTACATAATTGCAGATGTGGAACTGACACAGCAGCAGAGGACCAATAAGTGAATTTAGTAGCCAACTAAACGTAGTGTGTTTTAAACACTCAGAACTGTACTATTACCACAAGTTACTCACATGTACAAAGAGGCTGAGAAGACAACTGCTAATCAAATATACTCATACTATCTCTAAGAATAAGGTAATTGAAGATGAGTCAGTTAGGTAAATAAAATACAGATTTGTCAGTAATGTACCAAGCATTGGTTTAGTGTTCCGGCCCAGAAATAATAAATTGAAATTAAATAGGATTTATGATTGTATGCCTTGAGCATAAATTTTCTCTAGTACGTTACTAACGGCGTTTTGAGCCATTTGTTTACCGATTTTATGACAGTTAAGTAACCGCGAGAGTAAAATTGAAAAAGTTCTGTTAACTTTGTTCCAGTAACATATTGAAGGATAAAATGTATATATCCCCACTTCATTGTGACCCACCCTTAGATATTAAGTGAACAGAGTCTGAGGCACTCTTTTTGTTTCTGCTACAGGACAAACCAGATAATGGCAGCCTGGTAGCTGCGTGAAAGCGTGGAGTGACTTGGACACAACTCACAGTGGCCCTCCCCTTTCCTCATGTAATTTAGAGTGAACGTGAAGGACGCACACCATAGCAACTTCCCCTCCTCTACCACGTGTGTAAAAATGAAATTGTCATGATTTGTGAAATTTTCTTTCAGGTTTAGAAAAGACTGCTAAGATATAATTATCTGTTTATGTATCTTGAATAACTGTGCTATTTTCTTTCAATTTGTGTATGTAAAAATATTAACAGACAATTTAATGGATTTAAGATTTTCATAATTTTACATATTTTTATGCAATATGTATACCAAAGTGTTTCAATGATTTTCCTTAAATTTTGAGTGATAGTGTTGCTTAAGAGGCAGTGAACATACCAGCAATTTAAATAACTGAAGTAGGTAATAAGTTTTCTTTTAATATTTCTATATGTTTACATTTCAATTTTAGTTTTTCATAGGGAGTTAAGCTGTACTCTTGCTTCCCTTCTTGTAATTAATTTTTTTCATTTAGATTGAAAAAAATTAAGTAGAGGGTGATATAGGGAAGCAGCCTACTCACGCCTTATAAAATTCACATCAGTCTTTCCATCGTGTGCCAGCCAGTCCGCTGTAACTAGCTCTGACGTCATAAATGTTGCGCAATACTTTAAAAATCAAGTAAATAATCTGAAACGTTTCTAGCATGTCAGGAGTAATACTAAATCAATATGTGTTGAATATCAGTTCAATAACCCATTTTCGAAATTTGGATGTTTTTCTGTAAAATCATTGGCGCAACAGAAAAGAGCTAGAAACTTAAAAATTTATATTTAGATTCCTTTTGCATAATAATTTAGTAGAAACAGTATTCTGGATCTCACAAATTAAAATTTTAGTTGAAATTCATGATTTTCTGGTTTTTATCTTAAAAATTAAGAAAGCAAGATAGATTAAGTAGGCGAATAGATAAAGCTTGGATGTTTAAACTTAAGTATAAGGGAGATCCGCTATAATCATAATGATGTGAGAAGTTTCAACTGAATAACTATAAAACTATAGCGATAGCGTATTTCCAAAGGGCAAGTTCGGAGCTCGTCTACTGCGTGTAGTGTAATTAAATTAATTATCTCGCCCAAAATATTTGACTTAGCCACGTCAGACTTTTATTATGATTACTTACCTGCGTGCTGATTGCACATTTAAATTGAGAACTTCATCGGCCATCAGCAAAGGAAGCAATGATTTATTCGATAACTTAAAGTGGTGCATTACTAGCCCAGCGGCTAGTCGAGAGAGCAGATTTTATCAGGCGTTCCCTTACCCGTCCGCACCGCGGCTTTATATGTAAGAACGCTGCGCGAGAAGAAGAAGGCCCCAGTTCTCTCCAGATACTGATTAGCGCACCATGTGTGCCGGGAGTCGTGTCGCGTCGGTATCGTTGATATAAACAGCCTCGGATGCAGTAATAAGTTACTCGGGATACGTGTAACCATGAAATCGTTTTCGAGGGAAGTGTTAATTTTGGGATGACGTTAATGATCTATCTTTAGTTTGCGTATGTCGTATTTTCACATGCCGCCGCAGGACAGACATTCTACCATTATTTAGCGTGGCGTTTGATGAACATTATCATCAAATTATGGCGAGCATTCACTTAAGCATTTAATTTGAACAGTTATAGTGGCATCAGCGCATTAGGCTCTGAACTGCTCTGGTAGTTGGATTGTGTGGATTCTTTATCGTGAATGATCACCAGTTCATACTAAAGTTACACCGAGCAGTCACATTTAATTTCTTTTCATTTCGTGGTTCGGATGAAAATATCGCTAACGTTATGCGTATTTATGTCAGTTAACAAGGCATGTAGTCTGACTTCTGGGTAGCCTCTGGCACTGGTAGCAGACCACAAGACCTATTCTCAGTAGCGGTAAAGTGGCCGTTTTTGCACACTGAGCACGACGTCATTATTTCGTTGTACAACATTGCTAAGGAATGTATAAGTTTCTGAAACTTGTCTGCCAATGAAATTCGAAGAAAAATTGTAGCTGTTTGGTGGACCTTCTTCCCCCGCAAAAAATTTCAAAAATAACCTAAAAAATAAGGAAGTCGATTTATGCGAAAATTCATTGACGGAAAAAACGCATCACCAAGAAGGAGTCGTAGACATAAACGTTGGTAGGCCTGTTTCTACATCTGAAAGGTGATGTCTGTTCACATTTCACGCCGGTCACATAAGAATGGCGCTAATGACACTATTATGTGGATGGAAATCAGGTTTGCTTTAAACATACGATGTAACGGTCGAGAGCGTTAGTTACCTTTGAAGCTGGACGTGGAGGGTTGATGTTAGTCAACAATGCCTTAAAGGTGACAAAGACGCAGTTACCTGTACGTCAGCGAGTGTCATCGAGGTCGGGTAATAGGACTACGGGAAGCTGGATGTTCCTTCCGCGATACTGCAGACTTGACAGGAATGTAGCCACTGTACATGATTGCTGACGGCGGTGGCCAAGAGAACGTATGGCCACAAGAAGATCGGGCTCCAGAGAGGCAAGTGCACTACCGCGATGGAAAACCATTGTGTTCGGCGTATGGCTCTGGCGTACCGTAATGCATCTGCAGCATCAATCTGTGCAGCAGTTGGCATCACAGTGACACAACGAACTGTTACAAATCGGTTATTTCAGGGATAACTTCGAACCAGACGCCGTGTAGCGTACATTCCACTGACGCCAAACCACCACCATTTGCGACTTCAGTGGCTTCAAGCGAGAGCTCATTGGTGGTAATAAGGAGGGCTGCTCAGTTTTCTGATGGAAGCTGGTGTCGCCTCGGTGCGAGTGATGGCCATGTGTTGGTTTGAGAAGGCCTGAAACCAACCTGTCTGCGCGCTAAGCACACTGTACCCTGACTGCAAATTTGTACGTCAGTTGGTTGCTTCGACTGTTGTACTGCCATTCATGAACAGCATTCAAAGGGGTATTTTCCAACAGGATAACGCTCGCCCACACACCGCTGTTGTAACCCAATGTGCTGTACAGAGCGTCGACATGTTGCCTTGGCCTGCTCCATCACTGAACCTGCCTCCCATCGAGCACATGTGGGACGTTACCGGATGATAACGATAGAGGCGCTCTGCATCGCGGTGTAGCTTGCTCGCCAGGTTTCGAGAGGGTGCGTTTCTGGATGAGGTATCGAATATATTGCTTCCCCCTACTTATACCTTCCGAGGAGATCACGAATGTAAAATTAGAGAGATTAGAGCGCGCACGGAGGCTTTCAGACAGTCGTTCTTCCCGCGAACCATACGCGACTGGAACAGGAAAGGGAGGTAATGACAGTGGCACGTAAAGTGCCCTCCGCCACACACCGTTGGGTGGCTTGCGGAGTATAAATGTAGATGTAGATGTAGATAACTTCAGCATCATCCATAACCAGCACTAACCATCCCTGTGTTGACCGACCAAGTACAACAGGCATGAAGCTCCATCCCACAAAATGACATCTGGCAGCTGTCCAACATAATGCATGAACGTTTGCTTGTTTGCATTCAACATTCTGTACCAGCATTTTACATTTGTAATGGCTTATTTCATGCTTAGATTGAACTATGATCTTACAATGTAAAACATTTAAATATGTTACCTAGACAAAGAACTCTGTCTTCAGGCCACAAGTGGCCCATCGGGGCCATCCGACCGCCGTGTCATCCTCAACTGAGGATGTGTATAAGAGGGGCGTGTGGTCAGCATACCGCTCTCCCGGTCGTTATGATGGTTTTCTTTGCGCGGAGCAGCTACTGTTCGGTCGAGTAGCTCCTCATTTGGCATCACGAGGTTGAGTGCACCCCGAAAAATGGCAACAGCACATGGCGGCTCGGATCCATCCAAGTGCCAGTTATGCCCGACAGCGCTTAGCTTCGGTGATCTGACGGAAACCGGTGTATCCACTGCGGCAAGGCCGTTGCCACCTAGACAAAGGTATTACCGAAATTTAATTACTCTGCATTAATTACTTTTGGGTGTTGTGGTTTTTTCCGTCACTATTAATCCTTTTAGAAAAGCGTTTTTTGGTGTGTTGTGTAGGAGATGGGGGGCTTATGTATGTACATCATTATAGATAATAAATACTAAGAAGCGGCGGGGCACACATTTCAGCAATCTCTCTTTCCTCCACGGACTCCAATTTTACGCCTGAAAGTTCCTGAC
The DNA here is from genome assembly GCF_021461395.2 of Schistocerca americana. Classification (NCBI taxonomy): domain Eukaryota; kingdom Metazoa; phylum Arthropoda; class Insecta; order Orthoptera; family Acrididae; genus Schistocerca; species Schistocerca americana. The sequence continues at coordinate 146,463,919 of NC_060124.1, forward strand.
AACGTCGATAAATCCCTATTGTCTGGTGAAGAGCCATTACCGGCATTGCATGAAATATGGTAATGAAGTCAGGATCCCTCGGCGCCCTAGCCGTAGCGCAGGGCTAGAGGAGCGTGTAAGTGATCCCACAGCCTGGCAGATTAGCGCAATAGCCGCGCGCTGCGGCAGCCAACCATCCCCTCCATCTTGCCGTCGTGCTGACGACACAGCTAGCAACCACTTTTTTCCCCCGCAAAGCCACCTCCTGCGCTAATACCCTACTTGCATCAAATTACCGAAGCATTTACCCCAGTCTGTGTAATTTCAGAAAGCTTTTAGTACACCCCGCAATCTCTCTGTCTTTCTTTCACTTCGCTCTTTAAGGAGCCGCCATTGAGAAAACCCACCGCCAGCTTTAATTTTCAGAATTTTCACGGCCCTCCGCATGCGGACGCAACTCGTCGGTTTGTATTGTTCTAGCGCGCCACGGACGGTTGAATCAGAACGAACCTTTCTAGGTTTCAGCTAAAAGGCTCCCTTCACAAACTGTTCGACTTCCAGAATAACTATTGAGGCAAGATTTGTGGGAAACACAATCCTGCTAAGCTGTTATTAACTCTGATGGCAGAAAAATGATTTTCAGTTAACTGTGCCTTCACGCTGTAAGTAAACAGAAGACCTACCTATCCCTTTTTTAAGGTTCTATCTACATGTACATGGTTACTTTGCAATTTACACTTAAGTGCCTGGCAGAGGGTTCATCGAACCATATCCATACTACTTCTCTACCATTCCATTCTCGAATGGGAAAAAGGAACACCTAAATCTTTCCGTTCGAGCTCTGATTTCTCTTATTTTATTATGATGATCATTTTTCCCTACGTAGGTGGGTGTCAACAAAATATTTTCGCATTCGGAAGAGGAAGTTGGTGATTGAAATTACGTAAATTGGTCTCGTCGCAAAGAAAACAGCCTTTGTTTCAGTGACTGCCACCCCAACTCGCGTATAATGGTTCAAATGGCTCTGAGCACTATGGGACTTAACATCTATGGTCATCAGTCCCCTAGAACTTAGAACTACTTAAACCTAACTAACCTAAGGACATCACACAACACCCAGCCATCACGAGGCAGAGAAAATCCCTGACCCCGCCGGGAATCGAAGCCGGGAACCCGGGCGTGGGAAGCGAGAACGCTACCGCACGACCACGAGATGCGGGCAACTCGCGTATAATTTCAGTGACACTCTCACCCCTATTGCGCGATGACACGAAACGAGCTGCCTTCTTTGCAATTTTTCGATGTCCACCGTCAATCCTACCTGATAAGGATCCCACACCTCGCAGCAATATTCCAGCAGAGGACGGACAAATGTAATGTAGGCGGGTTTGTCGCATCTTCTAAGTGTTCTTCCAACAAAGTGAAGTCTTTGTTTCGCCTCCCCCAAAATATTATCTATGTTGTCTTTCCAATTTAAGTTACTCGTAATTGTAATTCCTAGGTATTTAGTCGAATTAGCAGCCCTTAGATTTTTGAGATTTATCGTATACCCAAAATTTATCGGATTTCTTTTAGTACCCATGTGGATGACGTCGCACTTTTCTTTATTTAGCGCCAATTGCCACTTTTCATACCATAGAGAAATTCTCTCTAGATCATTTTGTAATTGGAATTGATAGTCTGATGATTTTACTAGACGGTAGATTACAGCGTCATCTGCAAAAGTCTGAGGAGGCTGCTCAGATTATCATCTAGATCATTTACGTAAATCAGTAACAGCAGAGGGTCTATGAGACTACCTTCCGGAACGCCAGATATCACTTCTGTTCTACTCGATGATTTACCGTCTATCACTACGAACTGTGACTTCTCTGAGAAGTAATCACACAACTGAGACGATACTCCATACGAACGCAATTTGCTTAATAGTCGCTTGTATCAAAAGCCTTCAGGAAATCTAGGAATATGGAATCGATCTGAGATCCCTTGTCGACAGCACTCATTACTTCTTGAGAATAAAGTGCTAGCTGTGTTGCACAAGAACGATATTTTTGAATCCGTGTTGGTTATGTATGAATAAGTCATTTTCTTCAAGGTGATCCATAATGTTCTACAGTATATGCTCCAAAAACCTGCTGCAAATTGAGGTCAATGATATGGGTCTGTAATTCAATAGGTTACTCCTATTTCCTTTCTTGAATATTGCATATTACAATAATTAAAGAACTGACAACAAATCAGATAAGAAAGACAAGTCTTCCGATCAATTATGTTTCTTTCAAAGTATGTTTTTTGCTCGCGTATCATGTCGTTTTTGGAAACCCAGAATCTACTCTGTAGGAATCAACATGGATTCCGGAAACAGCGATCGTGTGAGACCCAACTCGCTTTATTTGTTCATGAGTCCCAGGAAATATTAGATACAGGCTCACAGGTAGATGCTATTTTCCTTGACTTCCGGAAGGCGTCCGATATTGTTCAGCACTATAGCCTGATAAACAAATTAAGAGCGTATGGAATATCAGACCAGCTGTGTGGCTGGATTGAAGAGTTTTTAGCAAACACAGCATGTTGTTCTCAATGGAGAGACGTCTACAGACGTTAAAGTAACCCCTGGCGTGCCACAGGGGAGTGTTATGGGACCACTGCTTTTCACAATATACATATATAAATGATCTAGTAGATAGTGTCGGAAGTTCCATGCGGGTTTTCGCAGATGATGTTGTAGTATACACAGAAGTTGCAGCATTAGAAAATTGTAGCGAAATGCAGGACGATCTGCAGCGGATAGGCACTTGGTGCAGGGAGTGGCAACTGACCCTTAACATAGATAAATGTAATGTATTGCGAATACATAGAAAGAAGGATCCTTTATTGTATGAGTACATGATAGCGGAACAAACACTGGTAGTAGTTACTTCAGTAAAATATCTGGGAGTATGCGTGCGGAACGATTTGAAGTGGAATGATCATATAAAATTAATTGTTGGTAAGGCGGGTACCAGGTTGAGATTCATTGGGAGAGTCTTTAGAAAATGTAGTCCATCAACAAATGAGGTGGCTTACAAACTCAAGTGGCAGACTCTGCATCGCGGTGTAGCTTGCTGTCCAGGTCTCGAGAGGGTGCGTTTCTGGATGAGATATCGAATATATTGCTTCCCCCTACTTATACCTCCCGAGGAGATCACGAATGTAAAATCAGAGAGATTCGAGCGGGCGCGGAGGCTTTCCGGCAGTCGTTCTTCCCGCGATCCATACGCGACTGGAACAGGGAACGGAGGTAATGACAGTGGCACGTAAAGTGCCCTCCGCCACACATCGTTGGGTGGCTTGCGGAGTATAAACGTAGATGTAGATGTAGTTAGGATCTAGTCTCATCAATGAGACCACCACCCATGTTCGGCGTCAACGTGCAATAACTACCCACAGACGGCAGACAGCTGCACTAGCAGCGGATGGTATATAAAGCGTGTCCGGGGGGATGGGGGAAATAGTTCAGTCACTGTCGTAGTGCGGAAACGAAGCGATTTACCTGGTGTTCGAAAGGGTATTATCCATGGCTTATGGGCCAGGGGTAGAGGAATTTCCCAAACGACTAAGTTTGCAACTGTTCGCGTTCCACCGCGATTGAAGTATGCCGTGAATTGGAAAATGACGCTATCCAAAAAGGCGCCGCGGCAACTGTGGTGTCCCATAGGGAAGGGTGAACGACGGCTACAGAGTTGCGTATTAGCGAACAAACGTCCAACTGTTGAGCAACTGACCGCTCAGTATGGACCTGCTTCGCAAGCGTTGCCTGTCCGCTAGTGGCAGCAGCGGTGGTTATCGAGATGTAGTAACTGTTGCTCTATCTTTGGGGCTGAGGTGTAGCGCCTTCGCATCGCTCCTGTCACTTGTTAGGACGATATCGTTATAGGCATGAGTCACCGACAGGTGTCACCAGCTGACATGGACCTGAGTTACAGAGGTGCACGTAGTTGTACTAGTAGGCGGAAGAGGTCAGCAGCTGGCGGACAATGCTAGCAGTCGTAGTCAAAACAATGTTGTAAAGTTATGTTTGATTAATATTTAATGTATTTGCATAATTATAATTGTTTTATATGTGTAGCAATTAGCAGTGTGAGTGTTGTATGAGTGAAGAAGAACAGAAGTAAATGAAAATTGTTTTGTTTATTCACGAAGTATCAGTTATACTATACAGGGGATTTGCTATAATTAAATGTGCAGTCAGTTTATGGTACTAATAAATCGTGAGTAGAACACAAATTAATAGGTAATTTCAGAAGGACTAATTTTATATTTGATACTTTTCTAAATTTATTTATTTAGCAATTGCCACAGAAAGAATTGTTTTACTATGATTGGTCATTGAAGCAAAGCGCGGGTTAGCGCGGGATAATACTGCAACCTGATTTGCTGTTTGTGATATCAGCCAATCAGAAAAATGAAGGCTCGCGCCACGTATGCTGGGAATAAAGCCTTTGGTGTGATCTAGGGGGGATGGGGCTGAGGGTTCGAACTAGTAACATCTCATTGAAAGAAACTCCGACGAAAGTACTGTAAAATCTCGGAAAAATGCTAATTACGAGTTCGCGAAGTAGTACAAAGTGTACTAAAATGAACGGTATAGTGGAAGTGGTGTGGAATTTCGGACGGAATATCAAAATTATTGCTTTTGACTGTTAATTGAAACTGCGTGGCGTGTTGTGCGATCTAAGACTGGAATAGGTATTACATGTAGAGCAGAGTGAACAACATTTGAGCGAGCATTTTCATAACTAAACGATCCGGTGGATTCTATTAACTTCGGTAACGGGTGTAAATACCATAAACTGGCTACGTGTGTGATTGTGGTGTGCGTGTGAACTTTACATTGTGTTGCCACTTAGTATGGACTTGGCAATATTAACTGTGATCTTTATCTTAAAAATACACATGAAAATTTACATTGCCAAGTTAAAACTTTTATTTCAGTAGCTAGCCACATCCCATTTACCGGAAAATTCCATGTATGTTGCGACCTGCAATAGACAGTAGTGGTCTAGTATTTTCTACTACAGCTTTTAGCTAGACAAATGAACATTGCTGGACACTGGCAGGGCGGTAAAAAGTAACGTGCCGCAGGGCGACGTCGTTGTTTTTCCGTGTCGTGTCAGTGTGCTAGTTTGGTTGGGGACTTACGAGGAGCCAGGTCCACGCAGTGCAAGAACACTCTGGGACCGCTGGAGGCACGCATGGACGCCGGGTGGAAGGGCTGTGGTCACGAGGATGAACGACCTCGTCGTAAACTGGATCCAGCAAGCTTTAAGATGAGTGCATTTCAATCCAAGTAGAGTGGAGTCAGTCACTCGTGTGGGCTCGGTAATAATTATGTGATGTTGTGACAGATTATCATCGCCCCGTCATGTCCAGTTTGGTGGATCTGCGTACCGCATAGTACTGGAAGACCCTACTGTGTTAAAACCACTTGGCTCAGTGATTAGACGGTGTGGTTACTCAACTGTGAATTAATAAAGCAGTGAAGAGATTTGTTTCATTCTGCCAATTGTCGTCAGAATTGTGACAGTGAGTTCACTGTGCGTTTGTGTGCCTAATGAATTTGATGTAACTCATTTGGTACTTGGTTGTGGCTCGCTTTACGTTTGTTTCCGCAATGACGTGTGTTTACTGATTTTGGTTGGTTACATTTCGGTTTTGCCTCGCACGCAAATCGGGTGGGGTTTTAGTTACTGTTAGTTTGTCTGGTGTTCTGTACTGTGTCTTGTTTGTTCAGATTTTCGGGTTTGTGGAATCGGACGGAAATCTGGTAGTGATTCCTTCCTCGTTCCGGGAGCTCTAAACACAGTATTATGGGGACTGCTCCGGCTTTGGCGTATTGTTCCATCGTTGCATTTGGTTTGTCGGACGACAGGTAGCTTAAGCAAAAATATCATTAGTCATTAATTAGACTGCCACTAGTCTGAATTACCATCTTGTGAAGTGAATGCAACTCTTGGCTGCCTATCTCAACGCTCGCTAAAGTTTTTGTTGCCAGATATCGATTCCTGGAGCACCGTCTGGATCAATTGCTTGTTTTTTTTTAATTAAATTTTGCTATTTTATTTGCTGATTTACAGCAGGTTTCAAAATTTTTTATGTTACTGCCGTTCCTGGCGTGTAAGTTCTTGTGGTCATTTGCTTTAAAATCGTATTTGGTATTTGTATTTTAGCGGTAAGCCTTAAAACCTTATTAACTGCCATTCCTGGCGTCTGATGTCTTCTGCGGTATTTGTGGCGACTTGCCTTTAATATTTTGATACCTGTAAGTTGTAAGCTGCAGCGAGTTTTAAACAATTCTTAATTTATTGTCATTTCTGGCGTGTAAGGCCTTCTGCCCAGATCACAGTGGCCTGCTTTTAAAACACTATCTGCTGTGTCTGAATTTAATGGTGATTTTCTAAATTGTAACTCACTGAAAACACTATTATTTACACTTTTTTATTCCTTCATTAATAACGAGTGGTATTTTTTTTAAATTTATTGCTGAGTCTGGAATTACTGATTTAAAATAAATTGTGTGTAACTGTAAAAAGAAGCAATAGTAACTGATTACGGCACCGTCCACAATCGTAACCGAATCCTGCCTTCCCTTCACCACCAGGTCTTAATATTGTCTCATAAATGTGACTGGACGGTGTAATAGTTCCATACTTAGCACACATATTCAGCCTCTCACTAGAGAAAAAAATCCATTCTACAGGTCACACTAGTACTCAACACAGGACATAGTAGTAATCCACTGAATTACAGAACCATATCACTGACGTCGATTTGTGTTAGGGTTCTGGAATATATACTGTTATCGAACATCATGCATACATCGAAGGAAACTATCTATTGACACATAGTCTGTTCGGATTCAGGAAATATCGTCCTTGTGCGACACAACTGACTCTTTATTGTCATGAAGTACTAGGTGTTAATAGGGATTATCAAATTCATTCCAGATGGCATTTGACGTGGTCCCTCGCAAGGGACTTCCAATTAAATCCCGCGAATACGGAGTATCGCCTAAGTTGAGCGACTGGATTTGTGATTTCCTGTCAGAAAGGACTCAGTTCGTCGAAACTTGCGGAAACTAATCGAGTAGGGCAGAAGTGATGTTTGGCGTTTCCCAAGGACCTGTTATAAGCCCTCTGCAGCTCCGAATCTTTATAAATGATTTGTGAGGCAATCTGAGCAGCCAGACTGTCTACATACGATACTGTCATTTACTGTCTAGTAAAATCATCACAAAATCAAAACCAATTGCAAAGCGACTTACGCAAGATATCTGTATGGTGCAAAAAGTGACAATGGGCTCTAAATAATGAAAAGTGTGTGGTCATGAGTAGTAAAACGAATCCATTGCATTTTGTTACATGATAAATCACACAAAACTAAAGGCTGTCAGTTCAACTGAATACCTGGGGGTGAAATTACAAACAACATAAATTGGTGTAATTCTTGAGTTTCTCCCGGCGTATTTGATAATCAAAACATCCATATGTGTACTGCCGGTCTACAGTGTCCAACAGGCACAATATTTTGGCCGACTGAGCTCCTGTGAACGTGCCGGCACGGAGATCCGTACACTACGGCTGCTCAGGGGGAACTGGGTTCGGTCGCAGCGGCGGCCGACTTAAATACCCTTTGCCCGCGGCGCACTCCATCCGCCGTCCGCGCCCCGCGCCACGGTCGCGCGGTGGAACAGATTGCGCCGGCGTCTGAGATGACGTCGGTGTGATGGCTCTGTCCGCCGTGGTCGTCGCAACTATACGTTTGCTCGATTTACTCTTGATTAACCCAATCGCTGGTTCCCAAGCCTTGCTAAGTTTATAGCCACAGTCACGGTTTATGAAGTCGTCATTGGTGCGAATTTCGGTGGCCTCTCTAACAACGCTGTCCCAGTATCTCGACGTTTGTACCAGAATCCTCGTGCGTTCATACTCCATAGCGTGATTTTCCGACACGTACATTAGAAGAGACTACCTACACCATGCTCCTCCGTCCTCTGCTGGACTACTGCAGCACAGTATGTGTTCCATACCAGACGGGACAGAGAGAGGGCCGGCCGCGGTGGCCGAGCGGTTCTAGGCGCTTTAGTCCGGAACCGCGCGACTACTACGGTCGCAGGTTCGAATCCTGCCTTGGGCATGGATGTGTGTGTGATGTCCTTAGGTTAATTAGGTTTAAGCAGTTCTACGTTCTGGGGGACTGATGACCTCAGATGTTAAGTCCCATAGTGCTCAGAGCCATTTGAACCATTTTTGAACCGAGGGAGGACATCTGAAAAGTTCTAAGAAGGGCAGCTCGTTTTGTATATTATCGCAGGTATGATGTGCCAGTTGTGAGTTGTGGTGACAGTCATTAAAATAAAGGTGCTAATCATTGTGGTGAGATCTTGTCACGAAATTTCTATCACCAGCTTTCTCCACCGAAAACGAAAATTACTTGTTGACGCCAAGTTACATACCTAGGTGTGGTGTCATTGTAAGACCCCACCCATGCACGGCCTGTCAAATGGCCGCCAGCGCGAACGTCAGTTTCTGCGGACACCGAGGGGCTGCGCCAGCATGGTAGTATATACGTGTCGCGCCTCTCCTTTCCCGGTAGACTAAGCGACATAAAGGACAAAAAAGTCTTTCTTCTGAGGCTGGAACTACTTGTTATGTTCTACATGACTGTTTCTCAAAAGATAAATAAATGTGTTTGATTCTTCAATTACAGCACTGTTATTAATTTTCTGCAGTGTGCACAGCTACCCTGCTCTGTTTCCTTCTTCCTAGTCTCGAAATACTGTTGTCACCACCAGAGATACAATAGTTAAGTTGGTGCTGCAGCTTCTGCAAAATCATCGAAAAATTTAGGCGTTGTTTTTGCGTCGCAGGACCTGCACCTGTGCTTTTTTATATGTGTGTGAGAGAAATCTTATGGGACTTAACCGCTAAGGTCATCAGTCCCTAAGCTTACACACTACTTAACTTAAAGTATCCTAAGGACAAACTCACACACCCATGCCCGAGGGAGTACTCGACTCTCCGCCGGGACCAGCCGCACAGTCCATGACTGCAGCGCCCTAGACCGCTCGGCTAATCCGTCGCGGCGCTTGTTCATAGACAGTACAAATAAATCATGTTTCCCTGACTGGTTGCTACATTCTTTATAATTTTGTATTCCACGGTCGCTGGACAGAAAGGGGACCTTATAGAGCCCAACATTCTATAGACTTCTTGTTGCAGGCTTCGGAGACAGTATTCCTTTGTATTTGTGTTTCTCATGTTTTCATAGCACTAATATTGCTTGTTTAACGTGATTGCGCCAAACTTGCCGCACACTGCCGCGGTGACTCCTGTGCCGGATTTAACAGTTTTAGGCGCAGCAGATGTCTTTACTTTTGGACACCGTAAGTCACCTGCTACCGACGACAATTTCTCCACCTCCACCTCAACAGCAGCCCACACTTCCCAACCAGTACTTAACACCACCATCTCGCAAATTCTTTGGTGCTAAACAAGATTGGCAAGAAAATACTGCGTATTTCACTGCTCATCACATCACAGGTGGGGCTAAACTTCCATTTTTCTGGAGAATGCAGATGTTTCCGTTGATAGACTTGAAAAGAAGTTGTTTCCCGCGACCCAACTGGAAGACCTTTCTTTCGATGACTTACTAGTGACCCTTAACAAATATTTTGAAGAAAAGGTGTATGTGGCCGCTGCACGTTACAAATTTGTTTGGTTAAAGAAGCAACAGGGACAAATTTACCGTCAGTGGTACACTGACTTGAAAGGCCTTACTGGGTAACGTCGGTTCAAGTGTGAGAGTGGCAAATATTACAGCGATACAATGATCGTAGAGGCCATCACTCAAAATGCGACGCACTGTCTGATTCGCAAAAATATCTCCAAATACACCGACCCCGCCTTGCATCACGTATCACAAATTTTAGAATATCAGGGCGCTTGCGACGCTGCAGATGATAGCTTTGCTAGTGACCCTGTGTGTTCTGTATATCAGACTTCTGATCCGTCCTCCTCAGCTCTCGTGGCCCGGCCTCCAAGGCCGCGCCGCAAATCGACAAGGAAAACTCAAGACTTCGACAGCTGGCCCGCATTCAAATGGTTAAACTGGCTCTGAGCACTATGGGACTTAACATCTGAGGTCATCAGTCCCCTAGACTTAGAACTACTTAAACCTAGCTAATCTAAGCACATCACACACATCCATGCCAGAGGCAGGATTCGAACTTGCGACCGTAGCGGTCGCGCGGTTCCAGACTGAAGCTCCTACAACCGCTCGGTCATTCCGGCCGGCAGGGGGTTCAAGACTCGAATACAGTGCAGGGCTTTCCTGTTGACTATCACCAAATTCCTTGTGCCACTGTCTCTGACCCTGATTAGAACATTTCATTTGCAGTGGCTGGAAATCTTCGCCACGCAAAATCCAAAACTGGTTGGTTCACCGCTACTTTACTCGCTGCCACGATTGCACGATTCCGCAGTGTACGATTATGACGTACATGGACTCTGATTCGTCGTGTGTGGCGATTCCTTCTTTTCTACAGCAGCCAGCGTTCTGCCATCTCCAACAAGGGCACTGGTGTGGTGTTCATTAGAATGTCGTCACTGCACGTAGTACGTCATGGATCAACAAATTGGACATATGACTGCTCAGTGCCACATTTGTGCCGGAAATCAGGCGGCCCTGACCCAAAAGTTCTTCATAAAGCCTAGATCTTGGTCACTGGGGCAAAGGTTACATTTTGGGGGCCTCTTTTGGAACACACATTGCCTCATCGTCGTGGAGGCCATTAGAAAATTTTCGTTCATTCACTTTACTCGTTCCTCGATCCAGACCTTGTCTTTGACATTTTGTTTAGAAGAGTCTTAGTTCATCACGGTCACACGTTAGACTTAATGAGGAAAAAACTGTGTTGTGTGTGATTCGTTACATTCTGAAAGGGGATAACTTTTTTTTTTTCGGAGGGTGTGGGACTGCTAGGGAAGCCTGTTCAATTGTTAGTTGTGAGGCTAAGCGCCACCAGAAGCGACAGTGACACATGTGTATTATATAAACACAGTTTGTATGATTAGGCATATTAGATGCGTTTAGCGCTCGCCGGTAGTAAGCACCGTGTAAATAAACAAGCTTGTCAACTCACCTGTCTTAGCTTTCCAAGCCAGTTTCTGAGCTTCTCCACTTAGGTTAGTCATTATTACTACCTCTGTACCATAGAACTGTGATGACTATGTTGCTTAACTCACCTTTGCTAGCCGAATCTTATGAAATAGAATGGAAATGTGCCGCACTGTGTAGAGACTGAGAAGAAATATTTTTATTTAGTTAATGGAATTTATTTTAAAACAGATATCATTGGAGAACGCTTCACAAATAATAAGAATTTGCTTTTATGACAGGCCTTTTCGAGTGCTCATTTTTGCTGTGAACTATTCGAAATCGGACTGATGACCGGGGCGCATAGTTAGCTCAAGACCACTTAAATGCTCATAAGCACAGATCGATTTTCAGATTTAATGAATGTGAGTGCTGAGTACAGTAATTTTAACACAAATTGTTTGATATGGTCCAGAAATTGAGAATATGTGCTTCGAACATTGTATACTGATAGCTACATCACTTAAGCCCTACCAAGATACACCAGGAAGCTCACCTACATTGCACATTACTTCAACGAAGGTTTCGAACTGTCGGAATATTTTGTCTTTAGAGTAGATACTGTTGACAGTATTTAGATCGACCTGCTCGACATGTGGATGTTGAAAATATCTGCCATGTACAGCGCATAGAGGCGACGATAAGGTTATTTTTGTACAGCACTGTATTATATTGAAACAAAAGTGACATGGGACTCTAAGCCGCGATATCCCAGCCGCTGCTACATAAGGTCCGTCTCTGGAGCTAAATTGGCGGTAGTCTTTTTCATTACCATACGTCTTTCACTTGTTTGTTTTTATTTTTAAAGCATTTTATTAGCAATTTTGTACGTTCTATTCCATGTCTGTGCCACCACGAAATTGTATTAAATCGTTCCGCACAGTCCAGATGGTACTGGACATTAAAGTGTACATCTCACTATGTTTACCCAACGCTATCGCAAGTGCGTGTTAAAGATTCCACATAGGACCGGATTCCATACATATAGAATTCCGGGAGGGTTTGACGCGGTACCCGACTGCAGACAGATAGCGAAGGCTCGAGCATATGGAATAGGTTCCCAGATAATGTGAGTGGCGAATGTTCGCCAAAGACAAGAGTATCGTCAGGAGTGTCCCAGTGAAGTGTGACAGGACTGTTATTATTTTCTGTACATACAAATGATCTGCAGGCAGGTTGGGCAAAACCTGCGGCTGTTTGCTGATGATGTTATACTGTACAGAAAGGTGTGGTCGTTGAGTTACTGTAAGAGGATACAAGATGATGTAGGTCAAATATCTTGTTAAGTTAACGCAGATGAGTAAGAAAAACAACGCGATGTTTTCGAATACAGCACTAGTAGTGAATTGCTTGGCACAGTGTTTGGCAACCGCACCAAATGGGATTAAAGGAAGTCATCGAAGCCATTCCAGAATGAGATTTTCACTCTGCAGCGGAGTGTGCGCTGATATGAAACTTCCTGGCAGATTAAACCTGTGTGCCGGACAGAGACTCGAACTCGGGACCATTGCCTTTCACGGGCAAGGCATCTTTTTTGTTTTGTATTTTGTTTTGTTTACTATCAGAGCTACGCAAGCGCGACTCATGCCCCGTCCTCACAGCTTCACATCTGCCAGTACATAACTCGTCTCCTACCTTCCAAACTTTACAGAAGCTCTCTTCGCAGGAGAGATTCTGTAAAGTTTGGAAGGTAGGAGACGAGGTACTGGCAGATGTAAAGCTGTGAGGATAGGGCGTGAGTCGTGCTTGGGTTGCTCAGATAGTAGAGCACTTGCCCGCGAAAGGCAAATGTCCCGAGTTCGAGTCTCGGTCCGGCAGACAGTTTTAATCTGCCAGGAAGTTTCATCGAAGCCATTACCAGTTGGTTAGAAAAACACGCAAGTTTGACGGAGATGCTTCGGCAACTCAAGTGGGAATCACTGGAGCGAAAGTGGAGTTCTTTTCGAGGAATAATGCTGAGAAAACTTAGTGAACCACTATTTGAAACCGAGTACAGAACCATTCTACGGCCGCCAACATACATTTCGTGTAAGGATCACGAAGATAAGAAAAATTTGGGTTCACACGGAGGGTTATAGACAATCGCTTTTCCCTCGCTCTATTTGAAAGTGGAACGGAAGAAGAAATGACTAGTAGTGGTAGAGAGTACTCTCAGCCACGAACCGTACGGTGGCCAGCGGATCATGTATGTGGATCAAGATGTAAGTGTGTGTGTGTGTGTGTGTGTTTTAGCATCTATTTCAAGTGGTCAGTAAATAGTGTGTATCACTTTCCACATCGAAAACTTGCGGATCTTTTCGTATGGGAATGAGTACTGCCATTGGTGTGCGAAACTGAAATAGAAACGCAAGTGGATCTGATTGCGGTAGGTTTCTACCTGACAGTCTCATCGTACAATAGAAAGCAAGAGTATCTGAGAATGTTCAAAACGGTTCAAATGGCTCTGAGCACTATATAACTTAACATCTGAGGTCATCAGTCCCCTAGGACTTAGAACTACATAAACCTAACTAACCTAAGGACATCACACACATCCATGCCCGAGGCAGGATTCGAACCTGCGACCGTAGCGGTCGCGCGGGTCCAGACTGGAGCGCCTAGAACCGCTCGGCCACATCGGCCGGCTATCTGAGTGTGTGTGGCACGATTTTAACAGACATTACATTGCATTCGTGGAGACTGGCGTCTATTACTTTCATCGGTTGCTTTAGGCTTAAGCTGTTGCTGAAATGTTTATGTTAATAAAAATTACGTAAAAAATTTCTGCAATCCAGATAAGACGACGCTGGCGCAGTTATTAGAGTTATACGGCAGCGGAGATGACGTCATTGTAAATTATTGCTTTCACCGCACTAGATTACTAGGTAGTGTCGGCAACAGACGACAAAAAAGGAAAAAGAAAAGAAAAAGAAAATAAATAAATAAAAAAAAAATTAAAATTCTTGCACAAATCTAACGGACAAGTCACGGTTTATTACTCTTTGAGGAAGTATCGAATGGGGTTTACAGTCAATGGGGTTTACAGTTACTATAGTTCAATATTCTGTTGCTTTATTTCCGAGTAAACGACCCATTTCGTTGCGCTTTGCGTAAGCTCTACCACCTCGGAACTAAATTTTCTCAGTCAGCCCGCGTTATTGATGACTTATTCAGTGTCTGGGGGTAGTATAAACACGGTTCATAGTCTTGTTTTGGTTTCAAAAGCAGTGATTGTCTCACACAAACTTTCAGAAACGAAGTGTTTGATTACTTCGGTCCAGTGCAGCACCGTTGCGAACTCGCTGCCATGCGTAATTTTGGCACACGCAAGACATTTTGTATGCCAGACTGCAATGAGCGGTAGCATAGCCGTCGGTGGTTCTGACGCACCAAGATTTCCTGAGGTACGCGCCGGGTACGCCGTCTCGCCTGTGTTGCCGGATCTGATATGACCTCATAACTTGCAGTTACGATGCTTGCCTCTTCTTGGAAGCAAATATTATCTTTACTTCCAGGCCAGCGACTGCTTTACGACCTCTAAGGCGAAGATCCGTTACGTAATGGACACTCAACAGTTTTCGACGATGCCCGAGACACCGCACAGAAAAGGCGTCGAGCAACAAGAACGTAATCAGTGCATATCTCGAGTATTTAATTTACTTAGTTAACGTGAAATGACCGTAGATTTCATATAAAAGGACAATTAAAGAAGTACATCGCTCTGAGCGTCAGATAAGCAATGGCTATATAACCGAAATGGGCCATTAGCGGCTCAAGTGAAATATCGTACTCTGCAAATATAGAATTACAGGAGAAATAAGGCCGGCAAGATATTATAATATATCACAGTAAGCTTAGGTGTATTATACCGTAATAATTATTAATGTATCAGTAAACTTCATAAGAAAACTCAATCACAGAAGAATCAACTGTTTTTGATATCTTGGTTTCATTTTCAGTTACTGAGTACCCTCCTTGTTACTCAGTACCAGGGGACCTTCACGAAACTTCGCAGTTTTATAGTTTTAAACAATGACAATATTTGGAATAATGGAATGCTTTGGGATAAGGATAACTGTGGGAATGAAGAGAAAAAAATTTAAAAATGAACCGTGTGACGTGAAATAATAATCATGAATTCATGAATATCCCTGTCTATAAATTTGCATGTGTCCAAAAATATGTTTTGCATTCGGAATGCTTGTTCCAGCTTGTACGTCGAGTGGATGTCAGGGAGTGTCCGTAGAGCCACATAACCTATAACTTTAATTCGACAAACATTTTCAACAACAGTAAGCGCGTTAGGCCGCAGTAGCAATATGTAAATCACAATTCGAGTCAACAATGACAAATGTGTTTGTCGTTTCGGAAAGTATATTAGTTTGGGACGGGCAGAGATAATGGACTAGCGCAGTGCTCACGGTTATTATCTATGATAATGCTGTATACAGATTATACAGATAATGAGCATTTAAAAACAAATAAAATAGTTTTTGTAATAAAATAACATGAAAAGGAAGATTCCTATTCGTGATTATTAAGTCAGCTTCGTAAAATATAAGCATGAAGGTTGGCATCTCCGATGCCCTTTTGCCTATAATAGTTTAAATTCTCTTTTGTGTTAAAATTTTCCATAAATAATAAGTTTTAGTGCGGAATCGGAATGCAATGTCAGAAGCTGGTTAAAAACATTTATAATGATACCTCATTTACTCTGTACGATTAGTATGTTTTGAGAAAAAGCGATGTTGACTTGAGGAATAATACATGTGGTCTGAGGTCCATTTGCATAACAACGTTCGCGAACAGCGAATATTAAGGAAAAGAACTTTATGCCTTTATTTACTTTTACCAACCGACTTTTTGTATCACAATTTTATGTATTACAAGACTAAACAAAATATTCGGAATTAGCTTGCCTCTTATCGTATCGCTTACATTCAACTTTTTATGTTGATTACCTGTGAAGTGAATAATGCATAGCTGGCCGATGTGGCCGTGCGGTTAAAGGCGCTTCAGTCTGGAACCGCGTGACCGCTACGGTCGCAGGTTCGAATCCTGCCTCGGGCATGGGTGTGTGTGATGTTCTTAGGTTAGTTACGTTTAATTAGTTCTAAGTTCTAGGCGACTGATGACCTCAGAAGTTAAGTCGCATAGTGCTCAGAGCCATTTGAACCATTTGTATAATGCATATTTTTTCTTCGTCAGCAAATAAAGTGAGAATTCTTTTTAACAGTTCAATATATGTAACTGCGGTGTGAAGCAATAGAGATGCTACATAAAATCTAAACTATACTCAATACTACAGGATAGTTACATTGAGGAAACCTCTGTTTTGGAAGTACAATAAAACCTTAATTACACGCGTGATGTCCTTGTATCACTATCAATCTATAAGGCATTTATTATAAACAGGTATTAGTTTGTATGTGTTCTTCAATATTGGTTAAAATCCACTTGATTCTAATCTTTAAACTATGATGTTCTACTTTGCGTCATGGCGAAAATCTTGTGTTCCTCATGTCGGCGTTGCATAAGTGATAGTAATTTCTTTAGTTTTGTACATCCAACTTTAAATATTCCTGTAGATTACAATGGATTAGTAGGAACTCTTATCACATTTTTAATTTCAGATCAATGTTTCAATGTTCGAGTAAACTCCACGATGTCTATTATTTACTTGCATCTGAAGCAAATTATGATCCAATTATTTTGAAGCTGACAGAAGATTTGCTTCTTTAAATATATTTTTGACTTGATTAAATTAAGTAATAAATATCTTTTTGTTAGGTTGGTAGGAGGCATCAAGGGATCACAAATTTAGTATTGGAGGGCAGCGTGGAGGGTAAAAATCGTAGAGGGAGGCCAAGAGATGAATACACTAAGCAGATTCAGAAGGATGTAGGTTACAGTAGGTACTGGGAGATGAAGAAGCTTGCACAGGATAGAGTAGCGTGGAGACCTGCATCAAACCTGTCTCAGGACTGAAGACCACAAAAACAACAACAACAACATATCTATTTGTACTGTAACGTGGTATATGTCATCCTTAAGTTTTTTATTGTTATAATTTTAGTTGATGCTACAAATTCGAAATAAACAAATATGAAACACCGCCCAACAAACTTTCAACAGTTAGTTATAGGCAGACACACGAACGTAAGATTTCGATAAGTCTCAAAATATACAATTCAGTGCTTCTTACAGGATCCCATAATGTATTAAATCAGGCAGTCCCGCGAAACAGATATGATCAATATTTTGTACTACTAATAGAACCAAATCTGGATTGGAAAACACCCAACCTAGACCTAACGAAGCCCTTAGTTAAATTACAAATTTCAAGTATGATACCGTTATGGGTGATTTAAAATTACGGAAACTAGTTAACTATTTCATATGCGCTTTGACGTGAGCAGTATTTCTCCTTTAGGAATACAGCACGAGGTACTGTTAAAATGCTAGGAGTAGAAACAATATTTGCAGAACGTAAATACAGGAATGAGAACGTAATTTGTTAGATGAGATCGGAGAATGAAATTCAGCAAACAAGACTGGTGAAATATTTGCCAGCAATAGCCAGAAATGGTTGTATACACTTCATCAGCCTTTGCTCTTAACGTTAAGTCTCTTCTTACGAACCAGTAAGCACGTTTGAATTGACCTCCTGGAGCATGTGATTTATGCCATAGTAAAATGGACAGTTTTATACTGCTGTAAACGTAGCCCATTCGATGTGACTTCATTTTATTGTGTGCTGTAGATTATTATTCGTTCATAAAAAGTTGAAAGCCCCCGTTCGTCACCTTTTCATGTTTTCGTGCCAGACTGCCAGTGCCGCCCGCTTCACGAACGTGCTGTACTGGTCACTTGATTTCTTGTTTACAACCCATTCGTATTTTTGCATGACGTGGATCAATCAAAATCCATAAAGACAAGTGGGATAGAGATCAAATAAAGCCGATTGTGGAGACAGTGTTAATAGGCCTTATTTTGATTCGGAAACTTGCACTAAGTACCAAAAAGCACATTAACAGAGCACGTTACTTGCTGCAAAGGAAAATGCAGAAACTAAATTAGTTCCTGAGGATTGCCCCTTGAAGACAGGTTTCACACATAAATTTGCAGATGTTTTTTGGGATAAAGTGAAAGATCACTGGGAGAGATTATTGGGGCTAACAAAGAACGTCTCTGAAATTAGCCTTCCAACTTGTTGTGTCATAGAAAATACGGCACCTGTTCGATCAGGAGAAAAATAAAAGAAGGTAAGAAGACTAACGTTTAGTTCACGTAACATGGGATTATTTTTTGGGGTAATTCATCAAGCCAAGCTAAAGTTTTCCGGGCACAAAAACGTGCAGTAAGAGTTATATGTGGTGTGAACTCAAGAACATCCTGCAGAAGACTGTTTAGGGAACTAGGGATACTAACTACTGCTTCCCAATATATTTATTCCTTAATGAAATTTGTCATTAAAAATATATCACTTTTTCAAACCAACAGCTCAATTCATGGAATCAGTACTAGAAATAAGAATAATCTTCACAAGGATTTAAAGTCACTTAGTCTTGTACAAAAAGGTGTGCATTATTCAGGAACACACATTTTCAATAACTTGCCAGCAGCCATAAAAAGCTTAACAACCAATGAAATTCAGTTTAAGAGAAGCCTAAAGGATTTATTGGTGGCCAACTCCTTCTACTCCATTGATGAATTTCTTAGTAAAACCAACTGATTTGTATATAAGTACAATATAACTTCTGCACAATTTCAGTGCAGTAATGTGTTCATTGAAAATTTGTGTGTCTCTCTCTCTCTCTCTCTCTTTCTGTGTGTGTGTGTGTGTGTGTGTGTGTGTGTGTGTGTGTGTGTGTGTGTAAGTATAATCTAACTTCTGCACCATTTCAGTGCAGTAATGTGTTCATTGTAAATAAGTATTACAGTAGTTGTATTACATGTTTATTGCCTTATAAATAAATAAAAAACTTTCTTATTTTAAATTCAGTGCATTAGTATTTGTAAAATGACTCTTCCATATAGTGTTCATTAAAAAATGACGATCATCCCACTTGGGACCTGTGGAATGGTACATTAGCTAATTTGTTTTAGTTGTAAATATTGTCATGTATTGTTGTTTTTCTGACATGTTCCACATTCTGGAGGACCTCCTCACTACGGATCAATTGGAATGAAAGTAAATCTAATCTAATCTAAAAAAGGTAATTAGTGACGGGAGGCAAGCACAGATTAGGGAAGGATGGAAAGGTATTTGGATATGACCTTGTGTAAGAAACCATCGTGTCATTTGCATCAGGCGATTTACGGAGAACCCAGAAAACGTAAATCAGGATAGTTGGACGGGATTTGTACCACACTCTTCCCGAAAGTGAGACCAGTGTCTCACCACTACGCAAAACCGCTTTTGATGAAGCAAAGGTGGTACAAGCCGCTACTATGGTTTCATGAAGATGCACCAGGGTGTCCCTCACAGGACTGCAGAATCAACCAGGCCAATGAAAGCTGCTGGGCTTTACGCGCCACATTGCAAACGAGTCTTTGAAAGCTGTACAAATGTAAGGAGTGAATACAATTGTTCACATCCTAAAATGCTGAAGTGTGACGGACGCCCATGTTCATACAATAACCATTTCAAAGAAACACACACACACACACACACACACACACACACGCAAGTACAATGATTAAAAAAAGTCGCAACACCAAGATGGAATTCTGTGACATAAGTCGGTAGGCGCGTTTCTACAGCTAATACGTGATATCTGTTTCCTTTTCGTGCCAGTCGCATAAGAGTGACACTAGCAGCGCCTCTAACACGGCGCAGATAAGGTTTTCTTTAAATACACTCTGTAACAGTCGTGAGCGTTTGTTACCTTTGAGGTTGGACGTGGAGAGTCGATGTTAGTCAAGAACGCCTATAAGGCGACAAAGACGCCGTTATCAGGACCGCACTGAGTAAGAACTGGGTCGTGTAACAGGACTACAAGAAGCTCGACGTCCCTTCTGCTATACTGCAGAAAGACTTGGCAGAATGTAGCCACTGTATATGACTGCTGGCAGCGGTGGCCACGAGAATGTACGGTCGCAAGAATCTGGTGATTCGACCTGATGTGCTGCCATTCGTGAACAACACACCAAGGAGTGTTTTCCAACAAGATAACGCTCGCCCACACACCGCTCTTCAGTGTCGACATGTTGTCTTGGGTTGCTCGATCACCAGATCTGTCTGCATTACACCTGTGGGACATCATCTAGCGACAACTCCAGCGTCATCCACCAACAGCATAATATTGACCAAACAAGCGCAACAGGCATGCAATTCCGTACCACAAACTGACATACGTCGCCTGTACAAGGCAATGCACGCACGTTTGCATGCTTGCATTCAACATCCTGGCGGTTGCACCGGTTATTAATGTACCACCATTTCACATCTGTAATGGCTTATCTCGCGCTTACATTAACCTGTGACCTTGTAATGTGCAGATAAATATGTTGCACAGACAAGTGTATTTACGAAATTCCGTTACTCTACATTAATTGTTTTGGTGTTTTTCAATTTTTTCCGTCAGTGGATGTAGTAACTACCTTCATATTTACTATTGTTACTCAACATTACAGAGTGCATCTACCGATAAGCCACAATTTAATGTAAGTGGTAAATGAATAATATCGGTGCTCCATAAAATATCCGAGTAAAATGATGTTACATGGTCTAATTGTAAAAAATACAGCTATTTTTATGAGTACTTCCAGTGGTGCAAATATTTACACCGCACATCTTGATGAAAAAGTTATACAAAATGAGTACAGAACACTTTACAGTACCCAACAACAGTAAACAGGAAAATCAAAAAGAATTTATTTCCAGTGAACCCAGATGGATCTAGCAACAGGCTTTTGCATGGAAAATGCCCATCGATTACTGCGACATTATCATTTTGCGGCACGTCTGTATCATTGTCATAGCATAATTCCGTTATCTTTTGGTTGTTAAACGCTTTTATCTTTTTCCGATAGCAGGTCAGAGTGCAGTGTACCAAAATAGAAAATGCCGTGAGATTTATGTTAACCTCCACAGAGGCACGTTGACACGCTTAAATATCAGCTGCTGTTGCTAGACGGTAGAGAATTTGTCCAACGAAGCAAGCAAGCACAGGCGAAGAAGGCATTCCTGGCCAAAAGAAGACATCTACTATCCAACCAAGGAACAAATTCCTGAGAATGTACATCCGGAGCACAGCATTATATTATATTATATGCACTTTGAGAAAACTTTAAAATAAGGGATGCGAAGTGTCTGATATGTGATGCTACACAAAGATGTTGAGAATGAACTGTTAAGAAACGAGGAGGTTCTCAGTAGAACTGGCGAGGAAACAAGTATGAGGAAAGTATTGACAATAAGAAGCGGCAGAATGATTAGACGTCTGTTTAGGGAATCAGGGAATAATTTCTGCGGTACTAAACTGCACTATAGAGGGTAAAAACTGTAGGGGAAAACAGAGACTGGAATCCATCCAGCAAATAATTGAGGACGTAGGCTGCATGTGCTACTCTGAGACGAAGAGGCTAAACTGTACTATAGAAGGTATCATCTTCCTTCGGTTTACGGTCAATCCATATTCTGTACTCGTCAGATGCTTCATTCCATTCAGCAGATTTTGCAATTCTTCTTCATTTTCACCGAGGATACCAATGTCATGGTTCTTGTACATTTAGTGTATTACCGGTCTTTCCCAATAACGTATCCCTGTTTGCTTCAGAATTTCGAATATCTTACACCATTTTACATTGTCGAACGCTTTTTCCAAGTCCACAAATCCTATGAACGTGTCTTGATTTTCCATTAGTCTTGCTTCCATTATCAACTGCTGCGTCAGAGTTGCCTCTCTGGTGTCTTTTGCTTTCCTAAAGCCCAACTGATCATCATATAAAACGTCCTCAATTTTGTTTTCCACTATTCTGTATGTTATCCCTGTCAGCAACTTGGTGCAAAAGCTGTCAAGCATATTGTGCGATAAATCTCGCAGTTGCAAACTTCGGAATAGTGTGGACAATGTTTTTCCGAAAGTCAGATGGTATATCCCCATGCGCATATATTCTACACCCCAGCGTATACAGTTGGTTTGTTGCCATCTCTCCCAATGATTTTAAGAATTCAGATGGAATGTTTTCTGTGCATATGGCCTTATTCGATCTTAAGTCTTCCAAAGCTCTTCTAAATGTTTATTCTAATACGCGAACCCCTAACTCTTCTATGTCGCCTTCTTTTTTTTTCTATTACGTCAACAAACAAGTCTTCGTCCTCATAGAGACCTTCTACGTACTGTGTCTCCTATTCGCTCTCTCCTCTGCAATTAACAATGGAATCGAGGATTGCAATCTTAACATTGTGTTGTGTAGTATGTTAACCGGGGGCCTAGAACCGACGGAGAGGCTCCGTCCCCGCCGCAGCCGCAGAACTTCTCACAGCGTGGTAGAGTAATGGTGGTGTACGCATACGTGGAGAACTTGTTTGCGCAGCAATCAACGACGAAGTGCAGCTGAGGCGGAATAAGGGGAACCAGTCCACATTCGCCGAGGCAGATGGAAAACAGCCTAAAAATCATACACAGACTGGGCTAACCGGATGGGCACTCTTAAAATTACTGCCCTTCCTTTTAATTCCACTGAAGGTCATTTTAACTTATCCACTTTGTGAGTCCTTCCGACAATCATTTCATTTTCGATTTCTTCACATTTTTCATGCAGCGATTTCGTCTTAGCTTTCTTGCGCTTCCTACTTATTTCATTCCTAAGTGACTTGCATTTCCGTATTCCTCAGTTTCTAGGGATATTTTTCTATTTCCTTCTTTCGTCGATCAACTGAAGTATTTCACCCATGGTTTCTTTGCAGTTACCTTTTTTGTACCTATGTTTCTCTTTCCAACTTGTGTTTGCCCTTTTCAGAGCTGTCCATTCCTCTTGCGTATTGAGCTATTCCTTATCACAGTAGCTATACCCTCAGAGACCTTAAATCATATCTCTTCATTCTTTAGTACTTCCATAGCCCCCTTCTTTGCGCACTGATTCTTCCTGAATAGCCTCTTGATCTGCAGCCTACTCTTCAACATTACTAAATTGTGATCTGAGTCTATATCTGCCCCTGGTTAAGCTTTACAACTCAATATCTGATTCCGGAGTCTCTGCCTGACCATAATGTAATTTAACTGAAATCTCCCGGTATCTCCGGCCATGTCCAGTTATTCCTTCTTCTCTTGAACAGAGTATTCACTATTACTAACTGATATTCCAGAACTCAAATATTCTTCCTATCGTTTCCACTACTAAGCCCGTATTCCTCGTAACCCTTTCTTTTAGTCTCTCCCCTACAACAGCAAACCAATCCCCATGACTATTAGAGTTTTATCTCCCTGTACGTACTGAATTACCCATTCAGTATCCTCATATACTTCCTCTATCTCTTCATTCTCTGCTTGCGACGTCGGCATGTACACCTGCACTATCGTCGTCAGTGTTGGTGTGCTGTCGATTCTGATGAGAACAGCCCTGTCACTGAACTGTATACAGTAATTCACTGTCTGTCTGTCTACTCTCGTTACACCATTTTGACTGACCAGAAATTTTAGTCTTTCTTCCATTTCACTTTACTGACCCCGATATATCTAGTCTGAACCTTAAAATTTCCCTCTTTAGACACTCTAGCTTCCCTACGACGTTTAAACTTCTGACACTCCACGCCCCATTCTCAGAACGTTAATCGTACACTGGTTATTCAATCTTTTTCTCATGGTCCCCTCTCCCCTAATGGGGGACCACTCTGGAATGTTTCGCAATGGAGAGAATCACGACACTTTTCTATGACAAGCCACATATCCTGTGTAAACAAATTATTTATCTTTAATGCAGAGTTTAACATTGAGCATCCACATAACGCTGATCACTGCCGATTCTTCTACATTTGTAGGCAGTTTCCCACCCCAAGGGCAAGACAGTGCCCTGACCCTCTGTCTGTTCCTCGCCTCTTTGATGAGGCCGTTGGAAGAAAGAGGACGACTTCTTATGTCGTAAGTTTTCGGCCACCAGTGTTGATTATTAATCAAAATTTAAGTATTGGCGGGTTTCTAACCCGGGAACGAGAACGCTTTAATTACTAATCAAAGACGCTACTCACCTTCTCTTCTCATTTTGTTTGTTATTGTTCGTTGCACTTGTTCGGGGCAAACGTCCCATGATACCCATTCAAGTACATCGGTGATCCATTCACTCAGTTTTTTTATTACAAGGGGCACCTAACTCTGTGCCCGAACACGATGATCTACCTTGCCGACCCCTTAGACTAGGCGTGCACGGTCAGTAACAGACACTGAAGAGCCAAAGAAACTAATACACCTTCCTAATGTCGTGTAGGGCCCTCGAGGGCACGCAGGAGTGCCACAACACGACGTGGCATGGACCAGATCAATGTCTGAAGTAGTACTAGAGGGAATTTACACCCTGAATTCTGCAGGCTGTCCATAAATCCGAAGAGTACGAGGGGATGGAGACCTATTCTGAACATCACGTTGCAAGGCATCCAAGACATTCTCAGTAATGCTCATGTCTGGGGAGTTTCGTGGCCAGCGGGCGTCTTTAAACTCAGAAGAGTGTTACTGGAGCCACTCTGTAGCAATTATGGACGTATGAGATGTCGCATCGTCCTGCTGGAATAGCCCAAGCCCTCCGGAATGCACAATGGACACGAGCTGTCAGCCGGATTGAGCGATAAATCTCGCAGTTGCAAACTTCGGAATTGTGTGGATAATGTTTTTCTGAAAGTCAGAAGGTATATCGCCAGGCGCATATATTCTACACTCCAAGATGGAGTACGTACTGGTCACCAGTCAGAGTCGTATCTAGAATATCAGGGGTCCCATCTCATTCCAACTGCACACGGACCACACCATTACAGAGCCTCCACCACATTACAGCCTGCAGAATTCAGGGTGTAAATTCCGTCCAGTACTACTTCAGACATTAATCTAGTCCATGCCACGTCGTGTTGTGGCACTCCTGCGTGCTCTCGAGGGCCCTACACGACATTAGGAAGGTGTATTAGTTTCTTTGGCTCTTCAGTGTCTGTTACTGACCGTGCACGCCTAATCTAAGGGGTCGGCAAGGTAGATCATCGTGTTCGGGCAGAGTGTTAGGTGCCCCTTGTAATTAAAAAAAACTGAGCGAATGGATCACCGATGTACTTGAATGGATATCATGGGATGTTTGCTCCGAACAAGTGCAACGAACAATAACAAACAAAATGAGAAGAGAAGGTGAGTAGCGCCTTTGATTAGTAATTAAATCGTCCCTGCTGACATACATAGTCCGTGGATTCATGAGGTTGTCTCCATCCCGTACACGTCCATCCGGTCGATACAATTTGAAACGAGACTCGTTTGCCCAGGCAACATGTTTCTAGTTACCAACAGTCCAATGTCAGTGTTGACGGGCTCAGGCGAGGCGTACAGCTTTTTGCCGTGGAGTCATCAAGGGTACACGAGTGGGCCTTCGGCTCCGAAAGCCCATATCGTTGATTTTTCGCTGAACGATTCGCACGTCGACACTTGTTCATGGTCCGGCATTTGAATCTGGAGCAATTTGCGGAAGGGTTGCACTTCTGTCACGTTGAACCATTCTCTTCAGTCGTCGTTGATCCAGCTCTTACAGGATTTGTTTCCGGCCGCAGCGATGTCGGAGATTTGATGTTTTACCGGATTCCTGATATTCACGGACACTCCCACTTCGTTACTACCTCGGAGATGCTGTGTCCCATCGCTCGTGAGCTGACTATAACACCACGTTCAAACTCACTTAGATCTTCAAGAGCTGCTATTGCAGCAGCAACAACTGATGTAGCAACTATGCCAGCCACTTGTTATCTTATATAAGCGTTGCCGAAAGCAGCGCTACATTCTGCCTGTTTACGTATCTCTGTATTTGAAGACGTGTGCCTTTACCAGTTTCTTTGACACTTCAGTGTATTACTCGCTTGTTTATGAATCATCTGCTGTCAGTTCCTTTGTTATTTATCCGTCACATAGTAGGTAATGGGACAAACAGCTGGGCGGGAAATTTACGTGATAGCCTAAAAACTCAGAAAGCATCCATTCTTTACTTTCATTTTTCAAAGACGTAAATCAATTCCAAGTAATTGGTAAAATTTATGTGTGCAAGGCCAGTTATTGTGGTGGTGGTCTGCACTGTAGCCATTGTTTGAGTTTTTGAGAGTGGCTAACGATTATTCGTAGTGTGTAGTCGGATGCTGTGAGTCAGTTGAAAGGGTGTTTGGCGTCTACACTGAAATACGAAGACTGGGTGCTCTTCTCAGGATACAGCTAGGTCTACACCTGTACTTCAGAAGCCACCCTATGGTGTAGGATGAATAGCGCACTAGTATCATTTGCCACGATTCCTATCTCATTCTCGGATGGGTTGCGAAATTATTTTCCACTTACGTCTTGTTGTGATCTGTCCGAAAACTGTTTTCTGAAGTTCTCCATGCTGGTTAGGCTCGTCTGAGTCTCATCATGTCTGCACAACTATTGTAACTTACATTTTCTGAACCCGCGTATTACACTCACGACTAACCCGCGATCTAGGGATAGCGGCTTCGATCAGTAACGAAACGTAAAAAAGAAGTGCCAAAAATGTTCTGGGCCCCGGGTTTGAACTCAGGTGGAGCTTTAATTTTGTACAAAAGTAATCAACAATGGCGGCTGAAGATTTCCGGCATAAGTCGTCACCATCATTCTGCCGACGGCCTTGTTAAGCATTTCAGAAGAATGGACAGAAGTTCAGGGCAATCTCTTGCACTTAGGGTGGGAAACTGCGACCATAAGGCGGATTTACTGGCAATGATCAACGGCGTGGAAATGCAGTAGGCAGTGGAAACCACTGCATTAAGGGCACGTAAGTGCATCCAACTGTATATTATGACGATATAATGCAAGCAGGTTTTTCGTACCGATCCAATATGCCTAATTTTTGTCATCACAGAATTCGCATTATGGCAGCAGACTGTAGAATTTGAAAGGGTGACCAACTACAGGATGCCACGAATTTTACCGTAGACGCCGCACAAATCCAACACTAACTGACAAGTGAAGAGCAGGATGAATTTTCTCCACGCTGCCGCTAATGCAGAACGCCATTACTGCCATTGGAAATAGCGCATTACGACCTCGGCGTTGACAAACAGCCTGCGAAGCTACTCTGCACTCCCAGTACAGCTTGTTTGTATCTAATCAGTCCCCGGGGGAACGTAAACAGCCAATTGCTGCAGCTAATTACTGAGCAGGAGAATGGTGACTGTAGTAGAATCAAAGGAATGCAGGCACGAGTGATCTGACTACAGTATTGTCAGAGCGATAAGCCTAGCTGATTGGTGAATTCAAATCTTTTTCAGCTACTGGCATTCTAATAACCAGCAATCGCTTGCCACTTAGATACAAAATTAGTGATTAAAGATCAATTACATCAAGATTTACGGCAATCGTCCTACCACCTCAAAACAATATACAATCAGTAATAATATTTGTATAATTAAGACAACACCTAATCTGAAATGAGGTCCGTGGATTAGATGACATTCCGTCTAAATTATTGAGAATCTCAGAAGAACCATCCATTATAAAACTGTTCCTTTTTATATCACGGTTAATGAAAAAGGCAAAGCACCTTCAGATTTAAAGAAAAATACAGTATTTACAGTTCCTAACAACGCAGGCGGTGACAGGTTTTAATATTACAGAACAATATCTAATGAAGCATGATTGTAAAGTACTGAAACGATCACAGAAGAATGGATAAATTAGAAGAAACCGACCTCGAAGAAGATCAGTTTGGACTCCGCGAAATGTAGGAACACGTGAAGCCATACTGACCGTAGGACGTATCTTATAAGATAGACTCAAGGAAGAAAACCTACGTCTCTAGATTTCCTACATTCACGGAAAGATTTTGAAAATGTTGACTGGAATAAAGCCGTAGAAAATTTGAAGTCGCCGGGACAAGATATGGTCGACGAATATTGTCTACAACGTGTACAAAAAGTAGACTGCAACTATAAGAGGCGTGAAAGGGCAGCAGTTACTGAAGAGGGACTGAAATATGGTCGTATCCTGTCCTCGATGCTGTTCCAGTTATGTATCGAGCAATCACTGAAGGACACTAAAGAGAAGTTTGGCAAGAGAGTTAGAGATGAGCGAGAAAAAAAAAGAGATTTGATGATATAGTAATTCTGTTAAAGGCAGCAAAGTACTTCGAAAATCAATTGAAAGGAACGAATAGTGTCTTGAAAAGATTAATAAAAGTAGTCTATGCTACGTGAATTAGATTAGCAAATGAGGTACTCAAAGCAGCAGATGAGGTCTGCTGGTTGGGAGGCTGAAAAATTAGCAATGGCCAGTGTACAGAAGATATAAAATTCAGACTGGAAACAACAAGTGTACTTGAGAAAGATAAATTTACTAACACTGCATACACATTTCATTATTAGGAATTTTATCTAGGAATTTTTCTGGAGTGTCCCCTTGTTTGGAAGTGAAACGTTTCCGATGAACAGTTTAGACAAGAAGACAACAGATGTTTATGAAAGGTGTTGCTGTAGAAGAATGTTGAAGATTAGAGGGACGGACTGGATAACTACGATAAGTGATGATGAGGTACTGAATCGAACTGAGAAGAAAATAAAGATATAATACAACTTGACTAAAGGTGAGATCGAGTAATAATATACATCCTCAGACGTTAATCAGTCAATTTTGTAATGGAGAGAAGCGTTGGGAGTAAAATTTGCAGACGGATTTCTGTGATTGACTACAGCGAGCAGGTTCAAATGGAAAGCTGATTGGGCTTGCGCAGGGTAGACTGTCGTGGGAGTTGCACGAAAAAGATGTTCAAACTAACGATCACAATGTCGTCAACCAAAATCAAGTTTACGAAGGAAATTACATGAGTAATGAATAAGGTGTAACCCTGACTTACAAGAAGTGAGGCGGCCTTTTATCAATCCAACGATGGCAAGATGACGAGACGGAGTACTAGGTCAGTTTGAGCGAGGTTAGTGAAAAATTTCAGCCGTGACCTTTCCATAGGAACTATACCGGCATAACTTGACCAATTTGGGAAAACACCGGAAGAAAATGGGGTATCAGAAGGAGAATTTCGACCTCTTTCGTCCCGAAAGTGGGTCTTCTGTGCTAACCATTGAGCCGCTTCGCACCAATTGTTTTAATTCTGTGGCCTCTCTGTAGGCTAGTTCATATTGGGCATCATGTAGGGCTCGGATACTTCTTCAAAATGGTTCAAATGGCTCTAAGCACTATGGGACTTAACATCTGAGGTCATCAGTCCGCTAGGCTTAGAACTACTTAAACCTAACTAACCTAAGGACATCACACAAATCCATGCCCGAGACAGGATTCGAACCTGCGACCGTAGTAGCAGCGCGGTTCTCGGATACTTCTTGTAAAAATAAGTGCTCATCACTCTGTTCAACGTCAGCTCTTTCACTGCAGCTGTACGTTTAAAAGAGGTGTTCTAAATACCTACAGCTGCTCATCATGATTGTCTAATGCCCCAACAGCTTACGAGGCAACCTTAGTGGCTGTGGTTGCGATCAAGACTCTACAAAAGTCAGATGAAATTTTCTTAAGCTTATCCTTCATTTTGATCACAAGATATCTGGTGACCAATCTGATCACCATAAGCAATCTAACATTGACCAACTGGTTCTACCTGCCATCTTGTGCGAAATGTCCGGCCATCATTTAAAAGCTAGATATTTACATTAATTTTTGGCATCACATCTTCAGAATTGTTGGAGCACATGTTGGTAAAATTATTTGAGGGGTCTCCGTTGGAAAGTACACAAGAAGAATAATTCCTGAAAAGTGATCTCAGTCACTGTTAACTGGTGATCAGAACTAACTTATCACATGGAGCGCCAATAGCAAGTTACACTGCTCAATGAAACTTGGAGCGTTTGTAGAAAGAACTGCTACACTACAGAAGGCAACTGAAAGAACTACCCAATGAGATGAACAGAAATGACTCTCCAGTCTAGAGACAATGATTACACTGAAGCCACCCCGATTCATGATGGACTGTTGACATTAAAATGGGTGGGATACGGTCCTTAATAGGGTGTGTGATCATTGCTGACTGCAATTCAAGCTCGCAACGTACTCCCATGTTGGCCACAAGGTTTGTAAGGGGATCGTGCTGTAAGGCGTTCCATTGTTCCTGTAGAGCGGTTGACAACAGCTGGATTCATATGGCCGTGGTGCGATATGTCTCCCCAATGCATCCCATAGGTCCTCCTTGGGATTTAACTTGGGGGAACGGGTAGGCCAATCCGTGTGTCGAACATACTCTCGCTCCAAGAGCTGCTCCACCTGCAGTCGCGCATTGTCTTCCACAAAAATAAAGTCAGGGCCGTATACACACCCTCCCCGTATTGGCAAGGAGTACAGTGTCACAATAACGTCGATCGGTGAGTGTAATGTGTTCAAAGATTTGGAGTTCAGTACGCCCTTGCAACACTGTGCCTCCTCACACCTTAGCACCTGGACTACCAAACGATAAAAATGGTTCAAATGGCTCTGAGCACTATGGGAATTAACATCTGAGGTCATCAGTCCCCTGCCGACCGCGGTGATCATGCGGTTCTAGGCGCTGCAGTCTGGAACCGCGCGGCTGCTACGGTCGCAGGTTCGAATCCTGCCTCGGGCATGGATGTGTGTGATGTCCTTAGGTTAGTTCGGTTTAAGTAGTTCTAAGTTCTAGGGGACTGATGACCTCAGATGTTAAGTCCCATAGTGCTCAGAGCCATTTTGAATCATCAGTTCCCTAGACTTGGAACCACTTAAACCTAACTAACTTAAAGACATCACACACATCCATGCCCGAGGCCTGCGACCGTAGAAGCAACGCCATTCTGGACTGAAGCGCCTAGAGCCGCTCGGCCACAACGACCGGCACCAAACGATCATGTTCTGCAATGTCACTGGGTGTTTTTGTGTTCTCAGATCTCGCCATATGATGGTACGTCCAACATTATCAAACGCGATCGTTTTTGCAGTGCTGGTGCTACCGTGTGGGAAGGCATAATTTTATCTGAGCGTACTGGCCTCCTAATTTTGAACGTATTACACCCACAAGTTAAAAAATGGCTCTGAGCACTATGCGACTCAACATCTTAGGTCATAAGTCCCCTAGAACTTCGAACTACTTAAACCTAACTAATCTAAGGACATCACACACACCCATGCCCGAGGCAGGATTCGAACCTGCGGCCGTAGCAGTCCCGCGCTTCCGGACTGCTGCGCCAGAACCGCACGGCCACCGCGGCCGGCACACCCACAATTCAACTTTATCCTTACATTGTTGTTCTTCCCCAAGTGCATCTTTTCAGAGATACATTTGCCCCTGACCTCATCTACACTCCTGGAAATTAAAATAAGAACACCGTGAACTCATTGTCCCAAGAAGAGGAAACTTTATTGACACAATCCTGGGGTCAGATACATCACATGATCACACTGACAGAACCACAGGCACATAGACACAGGCAACAGAGCATGCACAATGTCGGCACTAGTACAGTGTATATCCACCTTTCGCAGCAATGCAGGCTGCTATTCTCCAATGGAGACGATCGTAGAGATGCTGGATGTAGTCCTGTGGAACGGCTTGCCATGCCATTTCCACCTGGCGCCTCAGTTGGACCAGCGTTCGTGCTGGACGTGCAGACCAGGTGAGACGACGCTTCATCCAGTCCCAAACATGCTCAATGGGGGACAGATCCGGAGATCTTGCTGGCCAGGGTAGTTGACTTACACCTTCTAGAGCACGTTGGGTGGCACGGGATACATGCGGACGTGCATTGTCCTGTTGGAACAGCAAGTTCCCTTGCCGGTCTAGGAATGGTAGAACGATGGGTTCGATGACGATTTGGATGTACCGTGCACTATTCAGTGTCCCCTCGACGATCACCAGTGGTGTACGGCCAGTGTAGGAGATCGCTCCCCACACCATGATGCCGGGTGGTGGCCCTGTGTGCCTCGGTCGTATGCAGTCCTGATTGTGGCGCTCACCTGCACGGCGCCAAACACGCATACGACGATCATTGGCACCAAGGCAGAAGCGACTCTCATCGCTGAAGACGACATGTCTCCATTCGTCCCTCCATTCACGCCTGTCGCGACACCACTGGAGGCGGGCTGCACGATGTTGGGGCGTGAGCGGAAGACGGCCTAACGGTGTGCGGGACTGTAGCCCAGCTTCATGGAGACGGTTGCGAATGGTCCTCGCCGATACCCCAGGAGCAACAGTGTCCCTAATTTGCTGGGAAGTGGCGGTGCGGTCCCCTACGGCACTGCGTAGGATCCTACGGTCTTGGCGTGCATCCGTGCGTCGCTGCGGTCCGGTCCCAGGTCGACGGGCACGTGCACCTTCCGCCGACCACTGGCGACAACATCGATGTACTGTGGAGA
Source organism: Schistocerca americana (assembly GCF_021461395.2). NCBI lineage: Eukaryota > Metazoa > Arthropoda > Insecta > Orthoptera > Acrididae > Schistocerca > Schistocerca americana. The sequence continues at coordinate 146,496,627 of NC_060124.1, forward strand.
CCTCACGCCCCACGTGTTGAGCAATTCGGCGGTACGTCCACCCGGCCTCCCGCATGCCCACTATACGCCCTCGCTCAAAGTCCGTCAACTGCACATACGGTTCACGTCCACGCTGTCGCGGCATACTACCAGTGTTAAAGACTGCGATGGAGCTCCGTATGCCACGGCAAACTGGCTGACACTGACGGCGGCGGTGCACAAATGCTGCGCAGCTAGCGCCATTCGACGGCCAACACCGCGGTTCCTGGTGTGTCCGCTGTGCCGTGCTTGTGATCATTGCTTGTACAGCCCTCTCGCAGTGTCCGGAGCAAGTATGGTGGGTCTGACACACCGGTGTCAATGTGTTCTTTTTTCCATTTCCAGAAGTGTGTATGGATGACAGTGGGTTAGAGCATCGAACTGCGCAAGTGGAGGAGTACTTGGAACAAGAGGATATTCGGCGAATGGGCTGGTCTGCTCGTTCCCCCGATTGAAATCGCATTGTGTATAATACCTTGGGAAGATGTATTACAACATGTCCACATGCTTCAACGACCATCCAGTCCGCCCCGATAGCTGAGTGTTCAAAGTGACAGATTGTCGTCTTACGGGCCCGGGTTCGATTCCTGGCTGGGTCGGGGAATTTTCTCCGTTCGGGGACTGGGTGTTGTCTTCATCATCATTTAATCCCCATCTGGCGCGCAGGTCACCCAATGTGGCGTCGAATGTAATACGACCTGCACCACGGTGGCCGGACCTGCCCCGCAAGGGGCCTCCCGGCGAGTGACGCCAAACGCTCATTTCCATTTCAACGACCATCCAACATTTGCCAATCGCGCTAGTGGAAGAGCGGAGCGCCCTGCCACAAGAACTCGTTACCAGTATTGTGGCCAGCGCGGCAGCACGTTGCAAAGCATGCATGACTGTGCATGGTGATCACGTAACACATTAATGACCATGTCCCTCCGTTTGTAACATCCAAAAGACCATCATGAATCTGAGTGACTTCAGTGTAACTATTGTGTTTGAACGAAAGTGTCATATCTGTTCGTCTCATTGCATTTTTCTCTGGGTTACCTTAAGTACTACAGCGTAGCAGTTCGTGTATGGTACGAATTTCATCAAGGTATGTTACGTGGCAGTGTCACCATAATGTGAAAGTTACTTTCGTCCTTAACATTTGGGTTATATTAAAATAAAAAAATAATGCAGGATGATTGTATGTGCATTTTCTTATCTGCAAGTGCTCCCTATGTAAAACATTGCAAATTGTTTTACATGTTTCAGGTACAATATTCCCAAGTGCCTGAGACTGAAAACTTCTGGTGTTGCTGTACGTCATTCATGAGGACACGCCGTATTTTCCATCATTTTAGTTTTTCCCATCAATGATAACAGCTGTAAGTAACTCTCTTCGTTCATTGGATTTGTACCAGTGTTTTGCTGTCTGGTTCAGTTCCTTGAGCAAATTCTCATGTCTCGTCGTCAACTAATCTCTACACCACACCGTATGTTTTCCTCCAGTTCTGCATATTCTATAATAACACAATTAACATGATGTTACACAATTCCAGAGACTTTACTGGTCTCATACAGACATGATCTCGTATAAAGTAAAGCAACGAGTGAGCAACAGAAAGGGCGCAAATGAAGTTTATGTAGGTCTCTATTCCAATTTTCTGTACAGGTTTCGAAACTCTCGGAACGGAGGTGATGCAAAACTGTTTTTGATGTGTTTATATAGAATGAAGCGGAGACTGAAAACTTGTATCGAGGCCAGGAATCGAAACCGTATGCATCTCGCAGTGGAATCCGCGTAAATTCCGAGCTTCTGTAAAAGGTCGCGAAACTTGAAGATTTTACGTTAGTTGCATCAATGTTCTGACCTGGTGTGTGTATCATTTGGGATCAGCTCCGTCGTTTGTTATTTCATTTGGTATAAATCTCTCAGTTAGTGTCGATATTATTTCTTTGACATTTGGTCGACACTTAAATTGTTTATTTGGAAGAAGTGGATATTGTCTCTCAGGGAGGCGCAAAGTGAATTTTTATCTGCTTTTTTTTTGAATAGACATATTTTTGGTTTGAGAGCTACGGTAATCAGTCTCTCTGCAAGAACCTTACGTTTACTAATTTCGTATCAGCTTCGATGCTCGTTATTTGCTCAGGAGTATTTATTGCTAAGAGGCCACGTGTGTTTTCATATCAATTTACTATTGGAGTTGGCTCATGAACTAACTTCTCGAAATAATTTTCAGGGAAAGCATTTAACACAATTTCGGATGATGTTTTATGCATACCTCCGGATTTAAACACGTATTTTCGCCAGCATATCGAGGGTAGATTGAAGTAACCATCAATTATAACTGTATGAGTCAAGTAAGTGTTTAAAATTAGACTCAAGTTGGTTTTGAATCTTTCAGCAGTTGTATCGTCTGAGTTGGGAAGTTAGTAGAAAGATCCCATTGTTATTTTATTCCGGTGGCCAAGAATGACCTCTATCCATACTAACTCACAACAACTGTCTACTTCAATTTCGCTACAAGATAAACTACTTCCAAAAGCCTATCCTTTATGAACACTGTTACGTCCTTCACAAAAATTTCTGCTATACTTATCTCCGGTTAGCCATTTCTCAGCGCCTATTTGAGCATCAGTGCTTTCTATTAATACTTGGAACTATGGCAATTTTGCAACACAGGTTAGACAATTTACAACTGTTATACCGATGGTTCCTAGGTCTACGTTGTTCCTGTGTTCGACCTGCACCCTCTAAGATTGAAGCCCTTTTTGTGTTTCCACGAGACCATCTAACCTAAAAAAACCGCCCAGCCCACGTCGCAAAGCCCTTGCTACTCTTTAGCCACCTCCTGCATATAATGGATTCCTGACCTATTTAGCGGAAACCGAAATTCCTCTATGGCGCGAGTCGATGAATATGCAGCCTACTTGGTCGCAGAACCGTCTGAGACTCTGCTTCAGACCCTGCACTCGGCTCTGCTCCAGAGGTAAGCAATCGGTCCTGCCGACTGTGCTGCAATTGGTGAACTCAGTTTTCATTTCGCAAGCAGCCATCAACACTTCTGATAGATGCTCGAGGCCGATCCAAAGCGACGCACATCATTGGTACCGACGTGAACCAGTACCTACAGTTGGCTGCACCCTTCGTGGCACCCAGATGGACCCATTCAACGTCTGGAATGACCTCCCCCATAATGAGCAGGGACCCTACAATGGCTTTCTTTCCCTCCTTGGCAACCATGTCCCTAAGGGCCTGATAATGCAAATATCATTGGAGCTCCCAACTACCAACAATCCTACCCTCTGTGACCACCTGGATCTTGCAGGATGAGAGGTTTCCTCTGAAACTGGACAAGCGACTGCATCTGGCTGAGGGACAGTATCAACCACAAACAGCTCCCAGAAACTGTTTGTCAGACTAACCAGAGAGGCCTTATGTTTGGCCCCCTGGGAAGTCTTTCACAGCCTGCCACGCCCCATGGCGACCTCCCACTCGATCAGGGTGAGGGGTCTACATCAGTACGAGCAGGAACTGGGCTGGTCATCGGAGCTGACCGATCGGCGAACTCATGGGTAGTGCTGGACGTCTGCTGGATTCCCACAGCTGACCCGCAACAGTGATGCCCATATACTGCGGCCTCAAGCTGTACAACCGAACCCATAACAGCCTGGAGCTGAGAGAGAGGTGTCAGCAACACGGCTCGCATCGGGACACAGCAATCACTGTCCATCGCTATTGAAGCCTGTGTCTGCAGATCGAAGCGTCCAGGTACAACGCGGTTCTCGGTACCTTACTCGATTGCAGGTATAAGGGATTTCGCAAGTGTCGACAGGCATACATTTTCAGGAAAAATTTATGCATTTCGTTGTTATCTTGTTGATAGTTATAATAATTATAAATTTAATAATTTGTTTGATAATAAAAATCAGCAGTCAACTAAATAACATTGGAAATTTAATAAAAGTTCATGCAAATACGTATGTCTCTTCATCAAATTACATTTCGAATGTAATACGTGTCGAATAATGTGACTAGCGTTGTCTAAAATATAAATTTAAAAAAAGAAACATGAACAGCACTCGATACATCGAATCACCGATTACGGAATTTGAACGCCAACTACATGACCGCGGCAATCTCGTACTCAGAGTTCCAACACACCGGTACATCAAAGATGTGCAGAACTTCTCTTGTGCTTTTCTCGGCATAGCCATATAGTACGCGTTACTGTTTGCACATTATGTTGTCCTAATGCACTACGAAAAGTGTAGAAAGATTCAAGTAAATCCATGATCCGCGGGCTCCCGTTGTAATTCCTTCCTAGAACCGCTTGAAGCCTGTAATAGATTGTGAAACATTTGTGACAGCACTGGGAAAACTGATAAACAGAAGAAGCGATAGAAAACTTAAATGATAATGGTGCATCATGAAGTGAGAATCAGCAGCGTGGTTAGGATACGACTTGGTGCAGTTTCTGTGGGTGAAATGATAGGAGGGGAGGGGGGGAGACGCAGGTTTGTGATGTATGACAAAACTGAGGCATGGTGAAAGAAATGTGGAGGAAGTGGAAGAATAACGTAGGTGGGTTCAGAACAGGGGAAAGGAATGAAGGAGATATCTGAGAGAAAACTGACGTTGTCGATTGGAGCGCGTTTTACAACAGTTTCGTTAGGCTTACCTCTGCTTAATACGTAGACGCTTGTTACTATTCGAAGTTTGCCCTGGAGGCTAGTTAGTCTAGTTACGGCACTAGATAGAATATATGGCATTGTCTGTTGTGCGAACTTAGACCGTTACGGGAAGCAAAGTATTTAGCTACCTTACAATTAGTTCTGTTTAGTTTGTAGTTACATTTCAAAGAATAATTTATATGGAAATCGTCTGTTTCGGCCATGAGAGTGATCACGAGTCTGTTTGTGAATCGAGTCATGGTTTCGGGAGGAACGAACTGGGTAGAAGACAGGATGTGGGAACGCTGCCAAATCGTTATCAATTTTTAATTATCGGCTTTGTTATTAAACGGATATTAAAATTTATGAGCACATATAAAACAAAATTAATATTCTATGTCACCAATCAGTGTGTGTAGTGTGGTTCAATAGCACAGACTGTTTCAGGGGAGAAATATCAGTTTTCGCATTTTCACTACCTACAAATTGTATACGTAATTAGGTGGTCTACGTTACCATGTTTTTATTCTTCCTTTCGTACTTTTACTGTTTGTTCCTAGTTATCAGTCAGTAATAAAAAGGCTTATGGTATCATCACTTCAACACTGAGAACTGTGATCAGAACTTGTGTCAGACGTCTTAGATTTTTTTTATTTCCAAAAGCATTCTGTACTTCACTCAGTAGATCAGACTGTTGTCCTTCTGTCTGTCTGTCTGTTAAAAAACCTTTTTTTCACGATGAAGTAGACATATCAATTTGAAAGTTATGTCACTAAGGCCTACTGTCCCTTGTTTGTGTTAAAAATTGAAGCTTCTAAGTCAATGCATTCAGAAGATAGGTCGTTTGTGCCACAAATTTTGATATTCACAAACTCACTCATCCAACCTATAGGATGCTTCTCATTGGCCTAGAGTCATGAAATTTGGCAAGAAACAAGGTTTCACAGTACAAGCAAAGAAAAAAATCAGAACATTGTTAATTTGTAATTATATCACAAGACAAAAGTATTTCTTTTGTCACGTGTAATCCGAGTTCATACTTGAAACATAAAAACATTCTCGAAAGTTTTGGAATTGCTCGGAACGATATCTTTCCAGTATCAATGTCGAACCGTAGAGATTCTCGATTCTCAGAATAAATGAGCTGTTTGCACACATAACTGATCTTGTACAGAGCTCTCAGAGCGCGAGAGCTGCTCGCACCTGGCCAATTTACCTAGGTATTTTTTTTTTTTTAGGAAGAATGGAGCTGGAACATGTGGTATCTTTCTATAGAGGCAGTTGTACAGATAGTATTCCAAGAATTGGGGCTTAATACTACCACCGCTACCAATACTTGAGCGCCAGGGCCAGTCAAAACGTGTGCAGTACGTAATACAGCCTCACAACGATGTTTGTGTGCATTCATAGAAAATATAAATGCAAGCAAATACAAAACTTTTTTCTTTCTTCTGCCAATTTGTAACATATACAGGATAGGCAAAATAATACGTCCGCAAGAAATTTTATAAGTATTAAAAAGAGCAAGTTACGGTGATCGGTAGCAAAGTGGCTCTCAAATCGAAAGAGACAGGACTCAGTCACCAGGTGGTACTAGGATCGTTTGTCAGTTATTGTTTATTTCGCCTCTGAAAATGATTTATGACGAAAACTACCGTTAGCAGTGTGGTTCAGACATAAAGTTGAAACGTGGCCCACCCGTCTCCTCTCTCTTCCTTTCCCGCCCTCGATAGCTGGTTAGTCAGCCCCGTATTGATGATTCGACAGCACCTGGGCGACCCCTGTATTCCGCTTCTACGCGAACGCCTAGTAGAGGTGACCTGCCACTAGCTTCCTCCAACGCTTTATGAAATGTGAAGGGTGTGCCTGTGACGTGTGGATAGATCTGATAAGTTCTCATACCGTTTAGTGTTTGTGATGTTATGGATGAAGGGGAAAGGAGTGAGTGAAACCCCATCCCGGTAAACAGTACACTCCCTGGAACAGCATCACTGCATTGCCGAGCTTTAGTCACCATCCGAAAGACAGATTGTCATTAACATAGCATACTTTTAACCAATGGGATACTGCACAGAGACTTTTAATGTAAAACAAGACTTTGGCGCCAAGTCTGATGATCAGGAAATTTACGCAATATCTGGCGCTCATTTGGACCTAATAGTGACGCCGAAAACTTTTTGCGTCACCAGGATTCAAAATTGGTACTCCCATGGTCGAGCGCCAACGCAGAAGCATACTAGTACTACTGACCTCGGCTGTCGAGTATTGTGCCATTCAGAGGACATGCTGTAAATATCAGTCGTCAACAATGACACAGAAATCCCTTTCCTGTTGTGATTACGGAGTCACGAAATATCGAAAACAGTTTCTCATCAGCGTTTTAGCCACACACGGTATATCTGTCATATAACATTTTAAAATTATTTCCTTCCTCTTGGAATACCCCGTAATTTGTCTTTTATGCTGATCCGATCACCAATGTTTGTAGAAGCCATGTTGTTGTTGTGGTGGTGGTCTTAAGTCCAGAAACTGGTTTGATGCAGCTCTCCATGCTGCTCTAACCTGTGCAAGCTTCTAAATCTGCTTAATATATCCATCTCTTTGCCTCCCTTTACCATTTTTACCCTCCACGCTGCCCTTCAATACTAAACTGCTGATCCCTTGATGCCTCAGAACATGTCCTACCAACCGATCCCTTCTTCTAGTCAAGATGTGCCACAAATTTCTCTTCTCCCTAATTCTGTTCAATAGCTCCTCATTTGTTATGTGATCTACTTATCTAATCTTCAGCATTCTTCTGTAGCGCTACATTTTGAAAGCTTATATTCTCTTCTTGTCTAAACTATTTATCATCCATTTTTCACTTCCATACTATACTCCATATAAATACTTTCAGAGAAGACTTCCTGACACTTATATCTATGCCGGCCGCGGTGGTCTAGCGGTTCTAGGCGCGCAGTCCGGAACCACGCGACTGCTACGGTCACAGGTTCGAATCCTGCTTCGGGCATGGATGTGTGTGATGTCCTTAGGTTAGTTAGGTTTAAGTAGTTCTAAGTTCTAGGGGACTGATAACCACAGTAGTTAAGTCCCATAGTGCTCAGAGCCATTTTTTGAACTTATATCTATACTCAATGTTAACAAATTTCTCTTCTTCAGAATCGCTTTCCTTGCCATTGCCAGTCTACATTTTATATCCTCTCTATTTGGATCATCATCAGTTACTTTGCTCCCCAAATAGCAAAACTCCTTTACTACTTTAAGTGTCTCATTCCCTAATCTAATTCCCTCAGCATCACCCGATTTAATTCGACTACATTCCATTATCCTCGTTTTTCTTTTGTTGATGTTCATCTCATATCCTCCTTTCACGACACTGTCCATTCTGTTCAACTGCTCTTACAGGTCCTTTGCTGTCTCCGACAGAATTACAGTGTCATCGGCTAACTTCAAAGTTTTTATTTCTTCTCCATGGATTTTAATTCCTACTCCGTATTTTTTTTTTTGTTTCCTTTACTGCTGGCTCAATATACATACTGAATAACATCTGGGATAGGCTGCAACCCTGTCTTACTCCCTTCCTACCCACTGCTTTCCACTCATGCCCCTCGACTCTTCCTTGCCATATGTAAATGTAAATGTCGTGAATTTTTTTTTTTTAATTTCATGTCCTTCCTCCATAATTAACAGGCATGGAGTGAAGCGTTTATTGGTCTTTTTGAGAAAACAGGCTCTCACATTTTCAAACGGAGATATCTGCCGACCTAAGGACATAGCTTTTGATGCGTCTTGTAAATTAAATCTGCAGAATGAAGTTAAGAAGTCACTGATCGTAACTGATTTCAGCAGTTTACAGATACTGAAAGGATTTCAATATGGCCAGCTTCTCTATCGAAGTGACAGTGACCAAATGTTAAACTGAATGGGAACTCGGAAACAACACATGGCGTCTCACAGTTCTCTTAGACTAAGTCTGACCATTCCAAGAGAGTATTGTAGCATTGTTCTCCGAGAATATCAGAATCCCTTTACATCTGCGTCTCCATAAGGGGACGAGTAATTGACTCTCTACATACCTCGTATCATCCGCACCATTGGCTGGAGATTCGCAGACGCCAGGCTACTGAATCACTGTACCATTCTTAGGGTGTCAACACAGACGGTTGCATCTGGAGCGGTACCATATCGGGAAGTATTGACTGCTGAAGTGTGGCGACGTACGAGCTTTAGCGGTGTATCTCGGTTATGCACTACCTCACATAACCATCAGCGTGTGTGGCTGTGCTGCGTGGTGAGGACACGTTCCACCAGTGTTTTGGATGGACACACCCTATCCCCAGTAACATGGTGTGGGTTAGCATAAGGTATGACTTCGGATCACCTCTGGTAGTATTTCAGGAAATTCTGTCATAACAATAAGTCACAGACATCATGGTATCTATTTAACTCTCACAAGAGAATATACAGATGCCATCTTTCAGCAAGACCGCGCTCCTCTACTCAATACGTGACTCGTGTGTCAGTAAACCACCTCCATGGTGGTGAGATCCTCCGCTGGCCAGTTTCCGAATCTTTGCCATGTACAATAAATTCACTAGGCGCCTCCCTCACTGACAATTTCCACCCCTTCCAAACTAACAATGTAAGTGTAGACCAGATGTGGCTTGAATTCAAAGAAATAGTATCGACCGCAATTGAGAGATTTACTCCAAATAAATTAATAAATTACAGAGCTGATACCCCTTGGTACACAAGAGGCTCAGAACATTGTTGCAGAAACAACGAAAAACTCGAAAAATTTAAACGAACGCAAAATCTACAAGATTTGAGAAATTTAGCGCGGACTTCATTGCCAGATGCTTATGATAGTTCCGACAGCAAAACTTTGTCTCGAAACCTGGCAGAAAATCCACAAGACATTCTGGTCGTATGTAAAGTATGCTAGCGACAAGATACAATCAATGCCTTCTCTGCGCGATAGCAACGGAAATACTATCGACGACAGTGCTGCTAAAGCAGAGTTACAAACTTTTGAAATTCCTTCTCCAAAGAAGAAGAAGTAAATATTCCAGAATTCGAATCAAGGACAGCTGCCAACACGAGTACCTTAGAAGTAGCTATCCTCGGAATAGTGAAGCAACTTAAATCACTTAATGAAGCTAGTCTTCCGGTACAGAGTGTATACCAATTAGGTTAATTCCGTTGTATACTTAATAATCATATATAACCGATCGCTCGACGAAAGATCCGTACCCAAAGACTGGAAAGCTGTACAGCTCACACCAGTATTCAAGAAAGGGAGTAGGAGTAATCCAATAAAATACAGGCCCATATAATTAATGTCGATATGCTGCAGAATTTTTGGACATATATTGAGTTCGAACATTATGAATTACCTCGAAGAGAACGGTCTATTGTCATACAGTCAACAGGCATTTAGAAACATTGTTCCTGTGGAACACAATTAGCTCTTCACTCACACGAAGTGTTAAGTGCTGCCGGCCGGTGTGGCCGTGCGGTTAACGGCGCTTCAGTCTGGAACCGCGTGACCACTACGGTCGCAGGTTCGAATCCTGCCTCGGGCATGGATGTGTGTGATGTCCTTAGGTTAGTTAGGTTTAAGTAGTTCTAAGTTCTAGGGGACTTATGACCACAGATGTTGAGTCCCATAGTGCTCAGAGCCATTTTGTTAAGTGCTATTGACAAGGGATTTCAAATTGATTTATCGCCAGTTTTCGAGTAGGCTTTTGATACTGTACCTCACAAAGGGCTTGTAGTCAAATTGCCTGCTCATGAATTACCGTCTCAGTTATGTGACTACATTCGTGATTTCCTATCAGGGAGTTCACAATTCGTAGTAACTACCGGAAAGTCATCTAGCAAAACAGAAGTGATTTCTGGCGTTTCCCAACGTAGTGTTATATGTCCTGTGCTCTTCCTTATCTATGTAAACGATTTAGGAGACGATCTAAGTAGCCGTCTTAGGATGTTTGCAGTTGATGCTGGCGCTTATCGTCTAATAAAGTCATAGGAAGATAAAAACAAATTGCAAAACAGTTTAGAAAAGATGTCTGTGTGGCGTAAAATTTCTTAATTAACCCTAAACGATGAAACGTGTTAGATCATCCACATAAGTGCTATATGGAGTCAGTTATACTTCGGTCAACGATGAATCAGTCAAATCTAAAGGCCGTAAATTCAACTAAATATATGTTGTTGTGTTCTTCAGTCCTGAGACCGGTTTGATGCAGCTCTCCATGCTACCCTATCCTGTGCAAGCTTCTTCATCTCCCAGTACTTACTGCATCCTGCGTCTTCCTGTAACGACGGCGTCCTGAGTAGGCCCCGCCCGGAGATCCGAGTGGGGGACTATTAACTAAATACCTACGAATTACAATTTCGGACAACTTAAATTGGAACGAACACGCAGAAAGTTTTATGGGGAAAGTGAACCAAAGACTGCAGTTTTTTGGCAGAATTCTTAGAAGATGCAACCGATCTACGAAAGAGACTGCCTACACTACGCTTCTCCGTCCTCTTTTGGAGTACTACAGCGCGATGTGGGATCCTTACCAGATAGGTTTAACGGAGTATATCGAGAGAGTTCAAAGAAGAGCTGCACGTTTTGTGCTATCGAGAAATAGGGTAGATAGTGTCACTTACATGATACAGGATTTGGGATGGACATCATCAAAAGAAAGGCGTTTTTCGTTACAGCGGAATCTTGTCACGAAATTTCGACAATGCGTTCAGACTGTTTTCCTTGAATACTCAAATTAGGTATACGACTATATACTTCGTACGAATGGGCTAAACTGTGACTTTCTGATATAATATATTTCTGTGAATGCTACTTTTCGGTAAACGCGATTTCATAATTGTGATCTGCACAAAGCCTTGTCATCGTCTTGTATCCTTCATGTGCCTTACCTAATGAACATTGGGAAAAATGGTAACTAAAACCGAAATAAAAAGTAAACGAAAATTGTGAAGTTGCAGTACTTTGATATCTAAGTGATTTCCCTCCCACTTGCCTAAGATACACGCTGTAGCCATAAAGCGGACATGTTAGCAAGTAACTTCGTCTGTTCTGATAAATGACTAATTAATATCTCGCTGTCTGGGACATTACTGCAAATTTGGAAATTGGGCCCTGAATTGTTTAAACGTTCGCTGGTATCTCTCTGCAAACTGAGGGAACACACAATGAAGTGCACGTAATTAAACGAGAGCTCTGGAAATGGGTGAGGCAAACCACAAAGTACTCCTTCTCCTTGTAACGTAGGAAACAGCGAGGGAACTAATTAAATGCTTCTCAAGTTGTGAAGGAGCCCAAATAAATTGAAGAATTAGTCGCCCATATGAATTCGTTGTCATTTCATCCTGATTCCCCTATCTTGAGTAAAGAAACTAGATCAGAGGTTATTTGTTCCTCGTGTGCCATTTATTCCTTATTGACAACCGAGAGAATTAACTGCCAATAACGTTAATTGACTTATGGGTCGCTCTGGTCTCATCTGGTCGAATACCAGCTTTCTGCAGGCAAAGTTGTTAGAGTACATCTCGTTAGGCGGTAAAGGAAGTATTCGGCATCAGTTTGTTGTTTTGTCAAATGAGCACATTACGGAAAAAAATCTTCTTTAAAGTGTCGCGACCATTATCTAAAATTTAAAAATAACACTCTTTCAAAGCGAAGATCGGGTGTATTCTGTAGCTACTAGTATAATACGTTATCTTAAAACAGTTGCGTGACTTTAAGCACATAATTTAACTCCAAATCCAGATACAAAGACTATACAAAAAAGAATGAACAGCAATAAACTCAGTGAGATATTAAAATTCCTGAAAAGAAAAGCAATGAAAAGAACCATAACACAGGGACATGAGTAATGGCTATCCAAACATTGTTATACAGAAGCGAAATTAGAACATTCAAAACAAAGCTTCCAGGGTGGAGTCTTCGGAAATTACATTCTCTGAGCTGTTAAGGGATGTTCTAAGGAAGACGATGTTGGAAAAGAGGTACAGGGATAAGTCAACGTATATGGTCTAATGAATATGGTGAGGAAGGTATGACACATTTTTTTATGATCTTATAATTCCGGTTCAGTTCTCTCAGCTGGTTTTAAAGTCCCACTAGAGTTACTAGTTCGATTACCTTTATACTCGACATCATCAGGTTAATCCAAGGTTAAACCTATACTTCGCAATACGCATTTGATTCGACACGCATATGTGTTAGAAATTCCTTGGAGAATCACTTAGCGATGTTTCCAGCCACTAAACCGCCTAATCACTACGTTTTTGTCACTTGAATGGTGCTTGAAGCAACTTCTATGCTGAAGAGGCTCATAAATAAGTACGAATAGCTTCTGTAAATTCCGAATAGCATCATCACTGCAATGAAGTAGGAGCCTACAACCTCTCAACGCAGAGGTTATCAGCGGTAATGAAATAAATGTATCGGCATTTTGATACTTAAAGTTCATTGCAATTATACGATTCCAAAGTGAACTGTAAAGTACTCACAAATTGATTTACTGTAGTGTTTCTCATACACACATTTTCTCTGGCGATGAAATTCTGGTGACAAAGTACTTGCATTTCTTTGTTGCTAATAAGCCTCTTGTCACTGAAATGTCCTCGGCATTTTCACTGAACTATGTGACGTAATATAAAATGAAGTGGGTGCAGAGAACATACCGGAGATCGTAGAAGATCCTAAGTACCCGCTGTGTAAGTGCCATTGTAAGAGTTCCTCAGTGACCTGTATGACGCCAGTTTCGTAGACAGAAATTCCGCCCATTTCATCTGCGGAAAGTAGAGAAGCTGACACCTCCAGACTATCCTAGACGTCAGAATTAATGCCAGTGGATAATCGAACGCCATACTGGTGAGCCACTGTTCGGTCGTCGGGTATACTGGTGAGAGCAGCTTTATCCGTGCGGGTATCATGAACGCTTATAACATGCAAGTGCGGTCGTTTGAGAATCCTCGCGTAACTACAGAACGAGGATATAATCATCGTTTTGCAGTGAGCATTTGGTGCAGTATCGTGTACAGTCAGTCAGAACGCATGTTATTTCGCAACGCCTGACTACCAGATTGTAACGACAATTTTTGAAGCATGAACTGGATGGTCTACTTCATGATGTCCTACTCGTTAAATGAAACAACTTGTGGCTTATTCACGACGGTACCCCTGCGTATTTCAGTCAGGAGGCAAGAGAATATCTCAGTACTGCTTATCCCGATAAATGGATAGGACGTGAAGGCCAGTTCCTTGACCCGACAGATCTCTGGATCTGAAACACCTGGACTTCTACCGTTGGAGCCATCTCAAGGAACGTGCGTACGGTGTTGGAACTGAGAATGTAACACAATTGCAGCAGCGAAATGGAAACGACGGTGCAGCTGTGCAGAATGAGATGAACGCAGCCTGCAACATTCTGGATGCGTTAAGACATCGAGCACGTTACTGTCTTATCCTACACGGACATAATTTTGAACATGGCCTGGGTAAGTGTAGAGTACGTAGTTATGTTGAATTTAGGGTCCTTAGTGTGGTTGCTTTCTGAGGATCACGAATTTTGCGTTGCTTGTATCCCCCAGGCTGTGGCTAAGCCATGTCTCCGCAACATCGTTTCTTCCAGGAGTGCTAGTTCTGCTAGGTTCGCAGGAGAGCTTCTGTGAAGTTTGGAAAGAAGGAGACGAGGTACTGGCGGAAGTAAAGCTGTGAGGACGGGGCGTCAGTCGTTCTTGAGTAGCTTAGATGGTAGAGCACTTGCCCGCGAAAGGCAAAGGTCCCGAGTTCGAGTCTCGCTCTGGCACACAGTTTTAATCTCCCAGGAAGTTTCATATCAGCGCACACTCCGCTGCAGAGTGAAAATCTCATTCTGGAAGCATCCCCCGGGCTGTGGCTAAGCCATGTCTCCACAATATCGTTTCTTCCAGGAGTGCTAGTTCTGCTAGGTTCGCAGGAGAGCTTCTGTGAAGTTTGGAAAGTAGGAGATGAGGTACTGGCTGAAATAAAGCTGTGAGGACGGGGCGTGAGCCGTGCTTGGGTAGCTCAGTTGGTAGAGCACTTCCCCGCGAAAGGCAAAGGTCCCGAGTTCGAGTCTCGGTTCGGCAGACTGTTTTAATCTGCCAGGAAGTTTCATATCAGCGCACACTCCGCTGCAGACTGAAAATCTTATTCTAGTGAGTCTGGTGGCTGGAGACGATATATCGGTTTATGTCACTGTCTTATGTTTGGAAATGGATAAATGCCGTAATTGCAATCGTAAAATGAACTTCTAACAGCTGAAAGGAAGATGACATCATTTAATAAGAACAAATCCAAAATCATGAAGCACTCTTGTAAGCCAGTGCTCTGAGAGGTCACTACGTATGATGGAACTGTAGATGAACTACAAGTTTGTCCACTTAAGAAGCTCTGGGACATCAGTGATGCCTGCATGTCCTCAGACAGAAGCCAAACTAGAAAATAAACCCCAGGGAACTGAGGCACAGAATAAACCTCAAAATTAAAAAAAAAACGTGCATAACAAAATTTTTTAGCCTACATATAAACTACCAAGATATATGAATACAAATTACTACCTAACGAAATCGTGTGTACCGATATAAAGTCTATTGGACTGGACTGACCAAAATTCAAGAAGCGTGACGTCATTGGCACAAGACGTTCGTTCACTACTTCTCCCGAAAAATATGAGTGCCACAAAGTAATTAATTTCTTCTATGCTCATCAATGTAGTAGATGATGTAGAGAAACTGACACTACTCGCGTAACTGGCATTCATACGTATTATATTCAACTAATCTTGGCTCATGTAGGAATTCTGTTATTTACTTGGAGAAAGAGCTGACACTTTTAGTGGAGTTTCACATGAGTCCTGTTTCTGTTTTCATTTATAATGTCTATTAATACTATTCTGTAGTTAGTATTTCTGGTAACTATTACATTACGGTTATTTACAGTTCTGTCAGTGCTCACAGCATGAATGAAGTGAAATGATTGTACGCACTGACGGTCGGGAGTTCCCACCACTACGCGCCTTGCGTGTTGAGAATGATGAAATGTCGATGAGGACAACACGACACCCCGTCCACGTGCGGAGAAAAACACCGACACGGTCGGGAATCGAACACGGGCAGCTCCTTTATTTTTTTCTGTTGATCTTATTTTGTTCGTTATTGTTCGTTGCCTTTGTTCGGGGTGGACGTCCCACGACACCCGTTCAAGTTCATCGTTGATTTGTTCACCCAGTTTTTTTATTACAGAGGGCAGTAACCCTCTGACCGAACACGCTCAGCTGCCGTGCCGGCACCCACTAAGAGGATGGACACAATATGTATAAATTATCTGATTGATTACATCGTATGCCTCGTGAGTCTGATCACGGACGATGCTGCTGTTTGCAGGAACGTTGTAACGCCAGAAAGCTGTGGCTAAATGCAAGGTGATCGGCACGAGACGGGGAGTATTGTGTTCTCAGAAGAGAAGCTGTAAAAACAGAAAGGGTAGGCCAGGAGAGCTCAGTCAGTTCGAACGCTGGATGTCACCTGAGTTACAAACTCATCAGGGAGGTTTGAGCACTTCTGAGGGTGCCCACGTCGACTATTGGTGATGTGACTGTGAAGTGAAAACTCAAAGGAACAATAGCAGGTAAAGCAATAACTGGAAGGGGCCGTCGACTGTTGCACAGGGTGGTTGTAAGAAATCGCATGGAATCCGCGGAAGGAATCACTCGTGAGCTCCAAAGTGCTACCAGTAGTGCAGCAGGCACAATGACTGTGCGTAAGGAATGGAAAAGAGTGGGGTAAGATGGTCGAGGAGCTCCTCATAGACCACACATTTCTAAAGTCAGTGCTAAGCGATGCCTGACTTGGTCTAAAGAGAGATGCCACTGGAAAGTATCGTAAAGTGAGAGAAAAAAAACCAGTCTAGATCGCGATGGTTACTTTATTTAACATGACCGCTTTCGGCCTAGTCTTAGACCGTCTTCAGAATAGCAACATCAGCTGGAGTTGACGATGTCCACAAACTGTAGAAGTTTCAGCGACTGAGGTCTACTGACTGTTCTGGGCATCGTCAACTGCAGCTGATGGTGCTATTCTGAAGACGATCGAAGACTAGGCCGAAAGCGGTCATGTTAAATAAAGTAACCATCGCGATATAGACTGTTTTTTCACTTATTTAATACAGCTTACAAGATCGCTGTTTCCCAGAAATGTCACCAAAAATTTTCTAAAGTAACGATTTGGAGTGACGAATCACACTGTGCCTTGTGCCAATCCAAGGGAATCGTTTGGATTTGACTACTGGCTGGAGAATGTTACCTGCCATCACATGTACTGCCAACATTGGAGATGGTGTTCCCGTATTTCGTGATTAGACAGTGGTTTCATTTTTGGACTTAAGAAAACGCTAAGTGAAGAAGGTTCTGAACATTTTTTTACGGCATTGTTTACTGCCTAAAATACTACGATGATTATACGAGCATCGCAATGCACCCTACCACAAAGCAACGTCTGTGAGGCGATACAATGTGGACAATAACATTCTGAAATGGACTGGCCTTCCCAGGGACCCGAATTCACAATCTGAACCTAGTGCATCACCTTTGATGTGAGTTAGAACGTAGACTCCTCTCCCAACCAAGAATGAGCTGCCATTTCTGAGCAGTCAGGCACCTCACTAAAAGTGCCCGTAGTAAGCCGGTATAAAGGCGAAGGGTGGACATTGCCTATATTAGTGTCCAGATACGTCTGATCAAATAGTATAAATTACATAACACTTGAACTAATTCTTAAGTACCTGTCCTCTCTGTGACCTATTGTAAGTTTGATAGATAGAAAAGATCCAACTTAGAACATTTCGTCATAGGTTCGTTTGGCAAGTGCGAGAGCGTTGCTCAAGCAAACCCCGTCGCCTGACTACAAGAGAGTCGTTGTGCGTCAGAGAGAAGCTTAGTGCTAAAGCCCTGAGAGCTATCGTTCCAAGAAGAGTTTAATAACACATAGCTTCCGCCCATATAAATCTCCCGTAGCGGCCACAACGAGCAAATCAAAGAAATTAGAGCTCAGCCGGAGGCTCACCAACAACCGTTCATCCCACGTGTCCTTCGCAAATGGGAAACTAGAAAAAGGAGGGGGAGATTCCTCTGTCAGTAGTGAGGTATACGTTTAGATTTGGTGAGCTCTCTCAATTCGCGTAGACAATTTCACACAGTGAACAAATACTCAATAGCGTCAGGAATTTGCTGCCGGAAACAGTTTTTATGCCCCTACAAATCCTTGTGCCACTGCACTTTTTCCAAGTCGTAATAAAATATTGAGCAGTGCCATCGCCGATTCAGCGCTGCTTTATTGCTTCTGTATATTCCGCTCTCTGCAGAGCCAGGGCGGCGTATTCGATGCAGGACGAGCTGCCGGCAATATTTGTGCTACAGTTTATTCTGCTTGACTGCAGCTTGCTGCTCTTGTACCGTGTACTATTATGCAGTGAGATATTGAGTGGGATAGAAAGAGCTCTGTAGTAAGCAAATAGCTCTGCTACTTAATGAGACGTGGAGGAATGCGATAAACTACTGCCCTCGTAAGTGCTGCATTTTTCCCTAAGGACAAGCATTCTATGCGTTGCTGACAAGTTGTCTTTTAGCCTTTTTTTCTTTTTGTGAGGAAATATTGGGGATAACAAAACAACTCTAATATATTCAAAGAAAATTTTAAAAAAATGTTTGTAGTATTATTATAACATGAGCAAATCATTTTTGGCTGGTGTTGTTGCTTCTTTGAAACTCATAATTAGAACAGTGATTTTCAGGTCTGTTGTAACATCCGTTCAACTTATGTTGCCGACAGCCTCTGCCACAGCATGAACAAGAGTACGGTTGTTGGAAGTTGCCAGAAGTGAGAAGAAGAAGGGAGACCAAATAGAACTAAAATCTGAACGAATGATTCAAAACAGCAGGGAAAAAAGGAAATTCAGATGCAGGCTTTATTGTAAGGCACATACCGAATAAATCTCAGAAAGAACATCAAGACTGGTTTGAAAAAAAGGAAGAGCTATTCAAAGGAAATGACTGAAGTCTATGCATCATCATGCTCACGTCCTGACGAAGAGCGCAGAGATCTTGGTGCCTCACAAAAGTCGGTAACGCTAGCCGATACCACAGACATTACCGAGGGCCTGCAGCAGCACGAAACAATCAATATGGGGCAGTCCAGAAGACCACGCCTCCCTCTCAGTATAGTAGCGTCTTCACATTGAGATAAACGTAGTGTCGAGCACACAAGTGTCCACCCCAGTTCGTCCTCAGCTACTGCAGTCATCATCATCTTGTGGAGCAATGACACTTGTTAAAGGAAATGACTGAAGGCTATGCATCATCATGTTCACGTCCTGATGAAGAGGCAGAGATCGTGGTGCCTCACAAAAGTCGGTAACGCTAGCCGATACCACAGACATTACCGAGGGCCTGCAGCAACACGAAACAATCAATATGGGGCACTCCAGAAGACCACGCCTCCCTCTCGGTATAGTAACGTCTTCACATTGAGATAAACGTAGTGTCGAGCACATAAGTGTCCACCCCAGTTCGTCCTCAGCTACTGCAGTCATCATCATTTTGTGGGGCAATGACACTTGTTAAAGTTTCTTATAATACGTGTTTTCGTAAATGTTGCATTTTGTACTGCAAGAGAACAGTTTGTTAAGAAGTGCAGCAAGTGATGCTTTGCTAGTCAATGACAGTTGTATATTGTACAACAATTAGGTGGTAAAAAAGTGTTTTATGTGTTGTAGTTTTATGAGCCTTCTCTCACAGCAATCAATTAAGCCACTGTTAATGAAACTGGAAATTTTGTGATAAGGACTGTGGGACCAAACTGCTGAGGTCATCGATCCCTAGGATTACACACTAATTAATCTAACTTAACCTGACTTACGCTAAGGACAATACACACACCCATGCCCGAGGGAGGACTTCAACCTCCGACGGGGGGAACGGCGCGGACCGTGACAAGTCGCCCTAAGACCGCGCGGCTACCCCGTGCGGCCACTGTTATGGGCGGACGGAAGTAGTTTCGTCTGGTCACAACTGATGTGTATGAAGATTTACAGGAGTTGATCAGTCTTAGTAAATCCTACTCCAAAACAGCGCAAAAACTGAAAAATATTTGTTGACTGAGAAAGTTCAAATATGATTTAATCGGGAATGTCAGAGGTCAGCCGGCCGCTGTGGTCGAGCGGTTTTAGGCGCTTCAGTCTGGAACCGCGCGACTGCTACGGTCGCAGGTTCGAATCCTGGCTCGGGCATGGATGTGTGTGATGTCCTTAGGTTAGTTAGGTTTAAGTAGTTCTAGGTGATTGATGACCTCAGATGTTAAGTCCCATTTTGCTCAGAGCCATTTGAACCATTTGACAGAGGTCATACGTCTGTAGAATTTGAAAAGTGGAATAACGTTTTTCTTTTCTTCCACAAAAAACAGTAGAATCCAATGGCAATGTCCAAAGGGTGTTAAAAGTGAAGTGGATAACATTTTACCAATGAATAGAGAAACTGTATGTGTAGTGACAGTCCCAAAGCGCTTTAGAACTGCAGCCGATAACAGACTCGTAATAAACAAACCAAAACTAGGTTAAGAGGAGCAAGGTACACAAAAAGTACTAAAAAAGAATGTTCTTTTGTTCTTGCTTGCATACAACGTCTCAGTTTAAATGAGGGAAGTATGGGTTACATGTTACAGCACACGGCATTCATCATCGCGCAGTACATTATAAATGCCAGTTATGCCGAAGATCATAATCTCTTCACAGAAATACGAGTATATGGTAAGAATGCACAAAATAGGTCAGCCATCAAGCTGCTGTCTCACAAGCTACAGATGACGGGAAATGTGACAGATTCAGCGAAGGCTGGTCAATAGATAGCTTAACATCAGAAACGATGTTGCGGTGCAAGATTCATATCATTTGAATTCCATGAAGATAGAGTGCCCAGAACTCCTACCCTTCATGAGTTGCTACCTGAAAGCAGTGGAATCCGTGTAAGTTTCTCTGAGTGGCTCAGATCATCAGTAACGGTAGATGGTAAGAACTAAGCGATTGGTTTCACTTTGTCAATATGTGGTATCATCTTGAAGGATATGTGACTGCACAGAATTCACGCATTCCTGCTAATCAACAGCAACGACAATGAGTCCCCTCTGCAGGCACGAAAGTGGTATTTCTTGTCTAATGTTAAGTAGGCGAACCTCCATCATTTTCTTTTATGGCATAATGAACAGTGAGCGCTGCAAATAGATGGCGCAACAGCCGCGTATCACGTACTTTCAGTAGGGGATTTATACGACCTATATAGTGAATAACGCCATGGCTTGCCTGGATGAGCGTTGTGATGGACGGAGGTGCTGTGGCCTGGTTGGGACCTGTTTAGTCTGTAGTTGACGTTCTCATACGGGATAGCTTGCGGATCCTGTTAACAAAAATCAGCCTTACAATGTTCCCGAATCACAGAAAGACATTGAACGATGTGTTGCTGTTTGTTTCCTCAACAAACGTTACATTTGTTTAAGAACATGCAAAGGCATATTAGATTATGTGAGTCGATAATCGAGGCCATCCTAACAACTTTTATAACTTTTTCGTGCAAAATAATGTCACTGTACGACACGTAATTCAGCAAATGTCGTAAACACTGAGATGCGTGAAAAACTAGCTTTTACTTAAAATGGGTCGCAAATTACCAAAACTATATTAGTCCATTTGATAATGAGAACACTTATCAACTTCTAACAAACCTTAAGTATAATTCGGAACTCTTTCTAAAGTTTTTCTCGCTTGCATGCTTAAAATGAGATATTTAACACATTAACTCATTTGTTACGCTGCCAACCACACTCATGCTCCACATCGATACGGATGCAGGAAACAGTAATTACTTTGCAGTTTTTGAAAATAGCCTGAGTGCTCGTAAGTAAATGGCACAAATGGTAATAATCCCTGTTGTCATGCCCTTAGGACCAGAGTGCTAAATGACATAATGCAGCTGGATGATTGGAGAGAAATTCACACAGCAAAAGCCTCGAGGAAGTTTTGATGGGCCTGCTGGTGTTTCAGCCATGGCAAGAATTTCCTCCAGGTGGGGCTCGTAGGCTGTTTACTTCCATGTCCCGATGAATACAAGAGTGTTTTCCTGCCCTTGGTCGTCACACCTCATACTGACGTTGATGAAGGTCATCTGTTCAGGATGAAATGGAAGCTTCATCAGTTAATATCCATAATGCCATCAGCATCTCCACGGAATTGAATAATTATCAAATTGATGCCTCCTGGAGCTAGGCTGTATACTTCCTTTCAAGTATTTTGAAACACAGAGCAACAGAAAATGTCAGAAAGTCAGACATACACGAAGTAATTTTAATTACGTGAGAGCCACGACTGAGCAAAACATCAACTCAACGGATGCATGAAAGACATACAGTTTCTTGGCAGTGCCATCTGTTACATCAGATCGCTAGTGTTATTCAGTAAGCTATAGAGAAAGACGAGTAATACACAATAAAAACCAGAACAAAGAAGGTGCAATGAGATTAAATGACCAAGAACGAACTGTTCGGATTAAAAAGGGTGGAATATGTGGAAAAAAATGGAACATTGACAAGAAGGAGGGACAGGATGATAGGTCATCTGTTAAGACATCTGGGAATAACTTCCTTGGTACTAGAAGGAGCTATAGAGGACAAAAACTGTAGAGGAAGAGAGAGACTGGAATACATCCAGCAAATAGCAGAGAGCATAGGCTGCAAGTCCTACGCTGAGATAAACAGGTTGGCAGAGGAGAGGAATTCGTGGCGGGCCGCATCAAACCAGTCAGAAGACTGATGACTCAATAAAAGAGAGAAAGCCTTATTCTCCGACTGTTGAAGCTATGCAATGAAGAAGCAATAACGGAAATTAAAGGAAGGTTTAAGGGCGGGATTAAAATTCAAGGTGAAAAGTGAAAAAATGGAAGGAAAGATTCTCTGAAGACGTTACTATCGTCAGTGAAAGTGAAGAAGAATTACAGCATCTAGTGAACGGAATGAACAGTCTAATGAGTACAGAATATGGATTGAGAGTAAATAGGAAAAAGACAGAAAGCAATGAGAAGCAGCAGACGTGAGAACAGCGGGAAACTTAATATCAAAATTGGTGTTCAAAGTAGGGGAATTTAAGGAGCTCAGGTACCTTGGTAGCAAAAAACCCATGATTGACGAAGTGAGGAGGACATAAAGAGCAGACTACCACGGGCAAAGAGAGAATTCCTGGCCCAGGGAAGTCTAGTGCCACCAAACATAGGCCTTAATTTGAGGAAGAAATTTCTGAGAAAGTGCTTGTGTAGCTCAACATCGCATGGTAGTGGATCATGGACAGTGGAAAAACCGGATCAAGAGAGAATTGAAGCGTTTGAGATGTAGTGCTGCAGAAGAATGCCGAAAATCAGGTGGATTGATAAAGAATGAGAATGCTATCCGCAGAATCGACGAAGAAAACACACGGAAAACACTGACAAGAAGGAGGAATAGCATTATAGAACATGAATTCAGGCGTCAGGGAATAAAATTCATAGTACTAGACGGAACTGTAGGTGGCAAAAACAGAAACTGGAATATATCCAGCAAATGGCTCTGAGCACTATGGGACTTAACATCTGTGGTCATCAGTCCCCTGGAACTTAGAACTACTTAAACCTAACTAACCTAAGGACATCACACACACCCATGCCCGAGGCAGGATTCGAACCTGCGACCGTAGCAGTCGCGCGGTTCCGGACTGAGCGCCTAGAACCGCGAGACCACCGCGGCCGGCTATCCAGCAAATAATTCTGGACTTAAGGTGACAGTTCTGTTCTGACATGAAGAGACTACCACAAGAGAAGAATTCGAGGTGGGCTGCATCAAACCATTATAGAATTTACAGTTACGCACGGACGTTCTATTTATTTCACTTTCACCCTTTGAAGATAAACACTTTATGATATATGTAGAGATTTATTGGGGTCTTTTTTTGTTGCAGGTACCAGCAGGCAAACCAATATAAACAAATGCCACGCGAGTAGCATCCCTACGTGATCTTTTTCTGGCTGTCAACGTTCCGGTTTAGGTATGCCTATTCCAATTACATTATCTGGTCCTCAGTCTCTACATTTGTCTTTTCCCTGAAGGTTGATAATGTATAACTTGTTATAGGATCTTGTTCTCCGGAACATATTATTTACGTTCACTTTGTTCTGTAGAGCTTTCTATAGTATACAAGGGAAATCTGAAAACCAACGAAAAAGTTTGAGAAGTTGGTCAGGAATATTTTGATGTAAAGTCTGGTTTACACCGGACCGAATGGAAGCAAACACATAAGAACGAGCATTTGTCGACCATACGTAGGCGGAACTGCCATTCGCTTGCATCTGTGAATAAGCATTTACACTGGAAGGAACGGGAGAGGATACCGAGATGACCAAAATCTATGAATGCTGCGTTATTACTTTTTGATGCTAATAATCGATAGGGAGGATAAAACATTATACAGTTTGAGCCACTATACAAAAGTTTGATAAACACAAAGGATTATTTGGCGTGTAATTTTCATTTTGCACTTTTTTGGACGACGTAGGCAAGAAGACGACATTTAGCAGAACTTCTTATATCATTCGGACAGGTAACCCTGACAATTGTGTACCACCTAGTGTGCAAGATGTATGGCATAGTAGAAATATTCTCAAATTTCAAGATGATTGTAATAATTCCAGTTTCAAAGAAAACAGGTGCTGAACGAACATAAGTTATTCACAGAATAATGGAAAAACTGGTAGAAATCGATCCAAGGTAAGGTCCGTTTGGACTGCAGAGAAATGCGGGGACGCGCGAGGCAACACTGATGCTACGACTTAGGTTAGAACATAGGTTTTTATTTGTATTATCGTATGGCTAGGGCCCTCCGTCGGGCATACCGTTCACCAGGTAACGGTCTTTCAATTTGACGCCGGCGACTTGCAGTCGATGGGGATGATCAGAATATAGGTTAAGGGAAAGCAAACCTACGCTTATAGCGCTTGTAGATTTGGAGAAAGCTTTTGAAAATGTCAACTGGAATACACTCTTTGAAATTGTGAAGATTGCAGGGGTAAAATATAGGGAGCGACGGATTAAATGCAACGTGTTCAGAAATCAGACAGTAGTTATAAGAGTCGATGGGCACGATAGGGAAGCAATGCCTGGAAATGGGATGAGACAGATTTGTAGCCTATACCCACTGTTATTAATTCTGTACGTTGAGGAATCAGTAAAGAAATCCAATGAAAACTGTCTGTAAGTGCATTTTGATGCAGATGGTTGCGGGATCTCGGCTGTTCAATACGAAACGTTGAATCAAAACACCTTTCGGCCATCTAAATTTCCAGTTTTCCAGTTGCTATGTTATTTGAGAAACCAGCGTCGGTGCTATGTACGCGGTAGTAGGGAGAATCCCAGCACTGGTCCGCTATAAACAGGGGCGAGCATTAAGTGACTGGTATCCGTAGAATTTTAACACAGCGGTCCCTTCGATCTCTTCAATCTGTTCGATCGCTGTGTCAAAAATCTACGGATACCAGTCACTTAATGCTGGCCCCTGTTTTTAGCGGACCAGAGCTGGGATTCTCCCTTCACATCGGTCAGGGAGCCTGAAGCTTAATGTAGCGCCAAAACTGGTGGCTCAAATAAAACAACGATTGAAAACATGGATGGCTAAAAGGTGTTTTGATTCGACAATTTACAAAGAAATGTTTGGAGGATGTATTTAAGTTCAGGGAGAAAAATAAAATTTTCGTGGTTTACCGATGTAATCCCCTTTCTGTAAGAGACAGCGAAGGACATGGATGATCACCTGTACGGAACTGACAGTGTCTTGGAAGGAGGATATAACAGCAACAAATCCTAGACAAGCGAAATGGAATGTAGCCGAATTAAAGCAGACGAATTTGAGGGAATTTGGTCAGGAAACAAGACACTAAGTGTAGTAGGGGAGTTTTGAGGTTTTGGCAGTAAAACCATTGATGAAGGCCGAAATAGGGTGGCTACAAAATGTAGACTGCCAATGGGAAGAAATTTATTAACATCTTAGCCGACGGCCAATCGTTGCAAATATAGAGCTGTGCATAGCGCCACTGTCATGCATAAAGACAGAAATGTGAGACGGCCGCGCTGTACACAGCAAGATATCTGTAACGTGCGGCCCACGGCTACGTAATTTCTGAAGATGCTCGCACTGGTCAAGTGCAACATGTCGATATAAGGGAACGTTACATGCGACTTGCGGCTGCTTCACAATTTTAATTTCTAACGGTCGCTGCTCCCCTGTGGGCGAGGCCTGCGCTAGCTAAAAACACAAATTACTGACGACCAACAAACCTGAAGAAAGCTTAACATTTACACTTAGATTATTAGCACCTGAAGACATTTACATTAGTATCTGTTTCGGATTCAATAGCTGCTATATCTGAGATAGTCTGCAGTGAAATATGGGAAGCACTTCAAGATTTTCACTAAAGTACGCGTAAGACAGGAAATCCCAATAAAATAATTAATGAAATGTGAATTTACATACGCATTGCCGCATAGGCTACTTGATAAAGTCTGTTATAGAGTTTGTTAGAGGGCATGTGAGTCTGATAGAGGGCACATGAACCGCTTGCTGCAGAAAGGCCACATGTCCACATTTCCTACTTTCGTAATACAGACAAAAAACTGAATAAAACCGATCTTCCTGGGATGAATTTCTGGCTTCTTGATGTAAGTATATTTCGTTATACTTCCTTATCATATACGTGTAAAAGTCAAGTATGACGTAAAGGGAAAGACGGGAACGACTGTCTTGGTTTTAGAATTGTTCCCTTTATGCGGTAAAATGGATTTTTAAATTAATTTAAGTTACTTGTTTTAAAACTGAATTTTACATATAAATGACTTTTACTGTAATAAATATTGTTTGTATACATGTTTGTGAATAATATTTTACGTTATTCACGGTTGCATTACTCAGTTATCTTCACCTACATTACGAGACGTCGGCCGGCGTGACCGAGCAGTTCTAGGCGCTTCAGTCATGCCTCGGGCATGGATGTGTGTGATGTCCTTAGGTTATTTAGGTTTAAGTAGTTCTAAGTTCTAGGGGACTGATGCCCTAAGATGTTAAGTCCCATAGTGCTCAGCGCCATTTGATTTGAACCATTACGAAACGCCATTGTTGTCGGCCAATATGTGAATATAATTTCAAAATGGAACCTTGTGTTGAGATATATAGACCAAAGATTTTCTGACATCACGGATTTCGTGGCTGTAGGCAGCAGAGATATGTACGCTTTTTTTGAAGGGCTTCCCAAATGTTCTCAGACTAAAAGTATACGTCATCAAGGCAGCAGTATTTATGTTGCACGTAACACTATGTGGATTTTCAGCTGAAAAGGTAACCTCACGGTACTTTGAAGCAGTGAGAATCCTTTTCAACTATCTAGGAACGACTCTCCATAAGGATCATCGCACAAGTAAGTTCTTTTATAGAATGTAGGCCACCAGAAACTATGGTCTATAAAAGAATCCACGTTCATTTGAGCAATGGAAAACTTGTTATCGGTTTTTGAGTTCGACAACGTCATACACTGTATGTTTCTTCCTTTCACAAACATGTGCCGGACTAGTTCCCTAATTCCAGTAAACTGAAAATTGATGTTATCAGAGCCGTCTTATCGCGCAGACTCCCTTTTGCAGTAAATAGCACGTTGATGCACTCAGAATCATAATAATAAAAAATGGAAATTTATACATTGGAGACTAGTTACTCTTTGCAGTAAGATATTCATATACCCGGATATTCCATAAACTATTGTTATGTATGATCAAAAATAAATCTCTAAAATAAGCGTGATACATCAGCACGAAATTACAGGCACTACGAGTGTAAGCAACACCAATGAGCAGATTTTTAGTGTAATCGTAGTTTAAGCCAGCATAATACACTCCTGGAAATTGAAATAAGAACACCGTGAATTCATTGTCCCAGGAAGGGGAAACTTTATTGACACATTCCTGGGGTCAGATACATCACATGATCACACTGACAGAACCACAGGCACATAGACACAGGCAACAGAGCATGCACAATGTCGGCACTAGTACAGTGTATATCCACCTTTCGCAGCAATGCAGGCTGCTATTCTCCCATGGAGACGATCGTAGAGATGCTGGATGTAGTCCTGTGGAACGGCTTGCCATGCCATTTCCACCTGGCGCCTCAGTTGGACCAGCGTTCGTGCTGGACGTGCAGGCCGCGTGAGACGACGCTTCATCCAGTCCCGAACATGCTCAATGGGGGACAGATCCGGAGATCTTGCTGGCCAGGGTAGTTGACTTACACCTTCTAGAGCACGTTGGGTGGCACGGGATACATGCGGACGTGCATTGTCCTGTTGGAACAGCAAGTTCCCTTGCCGGTCTAGGAATGGTAGAACGATGGGTTCGATGACGGTTTGGATGTACCGTGCACTATTCAGTGTCCCCTCGACGATCACCAGTGGTGTACGGCCAGTGTAAGAGATCGCTCCCCACACCATGATGCCGGGTGTTGGCCCTGTGTGCCTCGGTCGTATGCAGTCCCGATTGTGGCGCTCACCTGCACGGCGCCAAACACGCATACGACCATCATTGGCACCAAGGCCTGTCACGACACCACTGGAGGCGGGCTCCACGATGTTGGGGCGTGAGCGGAAGACGGCCTAACGGTGTGCGGGATCGTAGCCCAGCTTCATGGAGACGGTTGCGAATGGTCCTCGCCGATACCCCAGGAGCAACAGTGTCCCTAATTTGCTGGGAAGTGGCGGTGCGGTCCCCTACGGCACTGCGTAGGATCCTACGGTCTTGGCGTGCATCCGTGCGTCGCTGCGGTCCTGTCCCAGGTCGACGGGCACGTGCACCTTCCGTCGACCACTGGCGACAACATCGATGTACTGTGGAGACCTCACGCCCCACGTGTTGAGCAATTCGGTGGTACGTCCACCCGGCCTCCCGCATGCCCACTATACGCCCTCGCTCAAAGTCCGTCAACTGCACATACGGTTCACGTCCACGCTGTCGCGGCATGCTACCAGTGTTAAAGACTGCGATGGAGCTCCGTATGCCACGGCAAACTGGCTGACACTGACGGCGGCGGTGCACAAATGCTGCGCAGCTAGCGCCATTCGACGGCCAACACCGCGGTTCCTGGAGTGTCCGCTGTGCCGTCCGTGTGATCATTGCTTGTACAGCCATCTCGCAGTGTCCGGAGCAAGTATGGTGGGTCTGACACACCGGTGTCAATGTGTTCTTTTTTCCATTTCCAGGAGTGTATATGCATAATCCCACTAGCTTATTTTCAAGGAAATTTACTGTGCTTCTGCTTTTTTGATAAAAAAAACGCAGTTCTCGCTCATTCACTCAATTCCCGCCTTATGCAAGCATCTAATGAATTTATCGTCTTTCTCGCGTCCCCAGCGGAATCTTGCAGTTCTTCACCAGCTTTCCACAAATCAATATTTTTTTCCTTCGGTATCGGATACTGTGCTTCTGTTGATCCCAGAAGCACCAATAATACCTAGTTGCTCTGGTCATGCAAGCAACTAGCAACAACAAAATTAGACAAGACACAGACGAAAGCTTTTCGTAGCGCTAGCACTGTAGCGAAGGCGCCACGAACTTCCTTTAATGATTCGCTAAAATACCGACAACCACCGAGAAACATGCGAATACTAGCGAATGCGAACCGACGGTGACCGAACGCAGTTCACTCGAGCTCGTATACCGTTTACACCAGACAGAACACTGGTCTCCGTCATCAATCACGGATAACCGATGCTGTCGTGACTGCCACGTCAACGTTTCCTGTTAGGGAAAAAAAAAAAAACCACGTCGACACAGAACTGGCGCTATGTATCAATCAGTTTTGGCAGCCATTCAAATATGATGTGGCAGCAATCTGCATTTCTACCTACGGGACGCTAGGCTCCCGCCTTTGAGTATTACAATAGAGTTCATTCCAAACTGCGACGTCTGCTCGTGAATTACAGCTGTCAAATGCCGTGCGGTACATGTCAAATTCCCCATTCTGGCTATTTGTGACCTCAGGAGTGGTTAGGCTGCATCCAGGTGTGCGTTCACGCGCACTTCTGCATACTGCCTCCAGACAATCCCTCCCGGAAAGCTGCCGTCGATAGAGAATGCGTTCTCTCGCTGTCTTTTTCGCACTCTGTGTCTCACTCTGTCTTTTTCGCACTCTGTGTCTCACTCTGTCTCTGTCTGTCTGTCTCACTCTCTATTTCTAGCTATCAGTCTCTCTGACCCTCTCTCCCCCCCCCCCCCCTTTCTCTGTCGACGGCAGCTTTCCGGGAGTGTAGATACATGCAGGGTGATTCAAAGTCTTTGCGTTAAGCTTCTAGCGCTGATAGATCACGTCATCTGGAACAGCTTTTCTAAAATGTAAGCTTTCACGGCCGTAAACGTCACACTTAAATTATTCTGGGCTGCTGTGGCGTGGTCAGATTGATTTCACATTGAAACCCAGTGTTTTGTCCCGATCTGCGAAGGTCAGTGGCGAGCGAGGTTTGAATCGGACAATCGAGAAACAACGATCCCCTTGAAATAGTCCTCAGCAGTTGGGGACGAAACGCTGTGCTTTTATGTGAAATCCATTTCGAGACTGCGTAATAGCTGGAATATTTTAATAATTGGGAATAACTATTGTTAAATACATAATATTTTAGGACACTTCTTGGCGACTATAGGTGTCCTTTAGTATTCGCCAGCTCTGGGACGACGAGATGTCACCGAGGTAACAGGGTCTGTTAACCAGATGTGCTGCATACCAACTATCCCTATAACCTGCTGGAGCGATTTTCATGGAGAAAATCGTAAGACAGGATGTCTCTAAACGGAGAAAGATGTTTTAGAAGCAAGTCAAGAACTTTAATTTTACTGGGCCATTTCCCTTTCATACGGAGCAGATGACTGGATAATAAGCGATACACAAGGCTGCAGGTTGCTTGGGTGCCTCCGCCCCCAGCTGCCTGTCAGGGGCGTAACTCATACAAAAGGACACTGCCCCGTTTTAGTCACACCTGTGTCAATGTCCCAACTCCCCTTTCCCCTCTTTATCGCATTACAGGAGGGAGTGGGGATCGGATCACGTTCAAATTCCGCCGAAGGTTTTGAACAGTCCCTAAAGTTTAGTGAAGTCACTGGCCTACGAAGTCCTTAGAGATGGGTTGAACCATCTCGGGTGGGTGGGAGCGTACTGTCGTTTTCGACGGCGAAATGTATGGGAATCGATGTCCCAAGGGAATGGGTGGTTTCGTTGACGCCCTTTATGTCACCACCGGAACCCTTACTTGTGGACACTGAGCGACGGTGTGTCTGAAATGTTTCTGTCAGCCATTCATGAGAAAACCGCGTGATATCAACGCTGGGCATAGCGGTTCTGACCACCATCGGAGAGGCTACAAAAGATGGGATGAAATGTGGGTAAGAAGGGATATGAAGACCTTCCGATCGTGTGACGACGCCGCTGGGCAGAATTGTGCCGAAATATGGTGCCAGTGTGACATCATTAACCCACCTTACACCCTACATGGGCCTCACCACTGTGGCCGTCTTCTTCAGATGTGTCGACACCTCGCTGTTTGAAGTGTAGACGCCGGCCGGGGAGGCCGAGCGGTTCTAGGCGCTACAGTCTGGAACCACACGACCGCTACGGTGGCAGGTTCGAATCCTGCCTCGGGCATGGATGTGTGTAACGTCCTTAGGTTAGTAGGTTAAGTAGTTCTAAGTTCTAGGCGACTGATGACCTCGGAAGTTAAGTCCCATAGGGCTCAGAGCCATTTCTTTGAAGCGTACCCAAGCCCTAGGGAATCTTCACAAGGTGCCACGCTTTTTTTACCATTACAGAGGCATGCTGTAGGCACTTTTGGCCCAAATTTCGAACTTCTGCGGAGCAATGGTAGGCAGTTACAGGGTTTAGAAAAAGTGAACCTTTAATTGTATTGCTCAGCCTATTAACTGGAGAATCTTCGGTGCGTGGTGCAGAGGAAGTAAGTTGGGTTGCCTACCTTAAGGCGCTTGAAATATTTTTCTGGACGCTTTTGTTTTGTGCACAAAAGCTTTAAATTATTCTCGTAGCAAGAGAGAATGAGAGATACAGGGAAAGTAAGACGGAGAATGTGTCTTCTGACAGCTTCAGTTACAGGTCGAAACAGCGACAGCAAGATAACATGCAAAGTGCCTCCCCATTCCTCCCTCCCTCCACGTCTATCCACCAATTATGTGTTCCGCCTCTGGCAACGAGACGTAGCCGGCTGGTATCTGCGTGCATCTGACAGCGAATAAATTGGGTTTCGCCGCGTCTCGTTCAGCTCCAGAGGCGCGCATCTGTCGTCGCCGTGATGGATGGAGGGTTAAATGCGTGACGAGCGACACGTCACGCTGCAAAGGCTGCAGACGTCGGCGGTCGTGGGCCGTGGGAGACGACAAGTGCCAGGGTGCTCCCGCTGATGGCGCCGCATGAAGAGTTAACGCTATGGCTGTAATGCGTCACGTGGCGAAGGCCGTCCCGGAGGCTCTCTGGATTAAAAGTACTTTGCAAAAATGACGTCCTACTCGCGAAGAAAAATAGCTGACATTTATTGTACAGGGTGATCATAAAGTCTCGATCCGTTTCCAAGAAAAAAATTAATACTTTTATATAATACATATTGTATTCCATTCCTGTAATAACCAGAGCTTTTGTCTTTTTTTCCTATGAAAATCAAGACGAATGACTGCATCAGAAAACCATGCTGTCTCAGTATGAAATTTCACATGCCAGCACCAACAAAACCTAACACCCTCCTACTTGCAAATATGTTTTAAAGAACTAGTAACGTTGGAAATGAATCACACTCGGATGACCTTCTGTACCACAAGACAAAGTTCAGTGAATCAGAGGAGCAATCAAAGGAATGTATCATCTCGTTGTTTAAGCAAAAGTTAGATGTGCCAAAATCCACTATTTTGAAAGTTTGACACTAGAAGTTAACGAAAAAAGCGTACAATATTCAGGTGCGTCACAAATTAGAACACGAAGACAATGCGTGTTACGGTTTGACAGGAGCTGCACACAACGAACATCTCTTGGATATCACTTAGTTTATTGATGCGGCCACAGTTCACATCCACAGACCACATCCACACTTCAGGTCTGTGGAAAAGTTAACGAATGTAACTGAGGCATATGGGGTAACGAGCCACCACACTCTACCACTGAATGGCAAATAGACGCACCAAAAGTCAATGTATGGTATAACTTCACCAAAATTACGGCGTATGGTTACTTCATTTTTGCAGAAGATATAGTTACAGGAAACACTTAATTTGATATGCTAGAATAACTGCTGGATCCACAGCTTAAGCAAGAAGGCATTTCCGACATTAAGGCATTTCCGACAATTCTGTGCTCCAACAGATTGGAGCACCCCTTCATCTTGCTCTCATGACAGAGGAGTACCTAAAAAGCCAACAAATGGATAGACAGAGTTCAGCTGGATTGTGGCCATAGCGTTCTCCTAATTTGACACTCTGGGACTTCTTCACTTAGGTTTACGCAAAGGCAAGGATGCAAGGATATACAAAACAAAGGTAAAGCATTAAGAGGATCTAATACGCTATCTAGAGCTAGAGGCAGCTATTTCACTTCAGAATGTATTCAGGTCTTCTCTTCAAGGATGGGAGCAATGCTTCGAAATGTACTGAGGTCACGTTGAAGTGCGATGGCTCTGAACACTATGGGACTTAACATCTATGGTCATCAGTCCCCTAGAACTTAGACCTACTTAAACCTAACTAACCTAAGGACAGCACACAACACCCAGTCATCACGAGGCAGAGAAAATTCCTGACCCCGCCGGGAATCGAACCCGGGAATCCGGGCGTGGGAAGCGAGAACGCTACCGCACGACTACGAGCTGCGGACGAAGTGCGATGAAAATGTATCCAAAGATTGCCCATAAATGTTGATGTACATTATGCAAATGTATCCATTGTTTTGTAAAATGGATCGAAACATCATGATCACCCTGTACAAATTCGTTTTCGTTAGTCTAGGTATAATAGTAGAAACACGCTTTGCATGGTGGCCAATAATTCTGAAACCACATAGTAAAAAAAGGGGAAATGGAGCGAAACTTTATGATCACTCTGTACAATTCGTTTCAGTTCTTCTACGAAAAACTGCTGGAACATGCTTTTCATCCTGACCATTAACTCTGAAACCACAATATAAAAAGGAAAAATTTGCGTTCAAATCTTAACTTTCACTTTGTTTCAAAAAGATTTATCTGATTTTGCAGGACTATATCGTCTACATGAAAGTAGATAGAAGCTTCAGGCGAATTTTAACTTATGCATCGTACTTGGCGCCAATTGTAAGTTGCTGGTTTGTATTATTGCTGGAAGACGTCACCGTGCTGCTGCTAGCTCGCTCGCACGTCCATTCTCCAATCTGGCAGTGCGGGTACTGCGTTCTCCGTTTCAACAGGTGAGCTTGTATGTACTGTAAGACAGTGGCAGTGTCTTATGAATCTATTGCCTCAACGATGGCTCAATCGTCGTAAAAGGTGCAAGGATTTGTCATTGCAACAATGGCCTACGTGGTCGCCTGACCTCATGATACGTGATTTAGGGTCTTGGTTCACGAAAATTTCAGTTTATTGCTTCACCTTCTAACACCTTAGTGTGAAGTGCGACGTCGCATCGTCAGTGAATGAATTAACTCCAGGCATGGTCACAAAGTTTGGGACGAATTTGACTATCGTCACGTTGTCGGAAGAGGGCAGATTCAACATTTGAGAAGATTAATGAAAACTTTGTTCCTAAACGTAACTGTGAAAAGCACTCCAATGTTGCATGTGCGTTCATGTGTAGTGTAAGTTAAAATACATCCCAGTTTTCTGTTTTCACATATCAGATGAATCTTTTTTGAAACACCTGTATTTGCAGAAAACTTGCTTTTTTACTGTCATTTGACGTAAAGTAAAATTAAAGAGATATGCTATAGGAGCCGGCCGCGGTGGTCTCGCGGTTCTAGGCGCGCAGTCCGGTACCGCGCGACTGCTACGGTCGCAGGTTCGAATCCTGCCTCGGGCATGGATGTGTGTGATGTCCTTAGGTTAGTTAGGTTTAAGTAGTTGTAAGTTCTAGGGGACTGATGACCACAGCTGTTAAGTCCCATAGTGCTCAGAGCCATTTGAACCATTTGCTATAGGAACTCGTAAGTTTTCAACAGGATATGGTGAACGCTGCGTACACGACTCGCGTTGTCATCGTATATCGGAGTACAAAATCAGAGATATGTCCAGAAGTGCCTCATTGTTTTGGTGCGTTTCCTAAAGTCAATTGTAATATAGTATATTAAAATGTAGAAAAAGTCTGAAATAATCAATTTCAAAAAGCATTTAAAATGCTTAGAAATGGTTCAAGTATTATTTAATGTATATCTGATTTTCTTTATCTAAAGATCTTCAAATACATAGCCTGACAAGAAAAGTGAAACACCTAGAAGACACGGTAGAAAGTCAACGTAACGTCTTACTCGTGCACAGCATCGGCTGATATGTTAATGATTAGAGTTGCAATTCTCTGTGACATATAGAACTGCAGACCCCAGTGCATTAATGCTGTTGATGTTTAGTGCTGTTACCAGGTCTGCTGGGATATACAAGTGCTGTGAACAGCATCAGATACCGAGTGGTCCATCTGGTGGGCACGAAGATGCCGCGTACTCGCGTTGGACAGCGTTTAAGCATCTGAAAGAATATGAAAGTGGCCTCATTGTGGATCTCCATTTGGGTAGATGTTCAAATCGTGCAGTATGCAGTTGAGGGAAGTCATAGTCGTCAAGATTCCGGTCGACTAAGTGTGCCCGCCACAAAGGAGAATCGCTGTATTGTGCACCAAGCACATCTTAACCCTTTCACATCCGCTCCTGCCATCCGCGACCCCCCTGCATTATTCTGTGTCACTTGGCACCCTTGGTCAGAGACTACGGGCAGCTGGATTAGGGAATTACCGACCATTCGTAGGCTTTACCTAACATTACAACACAAACGGCTCTGTTTGGGGTCGTTCTGTGTGACGGCTGATGGTGATTAAGAGAACTCTGACGTTACAACGGTACGTCACGGACATCCGACGTTATCATGTGTTACTTCTCATGCGAAAGCAAACCGGCGCCATTTTTCAACACGATAGTGGTTGTCCACAAACATGGTAGATGTCTTCATGAAGTCTGTATGATGTTGAGATACCCCCATTTCCAACAAGATCACCAGATTTTTTCTGTTGTGTACGACATTGTACATAAACAACTGTCAGGAGAGGTGGGCTACAGAGTACAGTGGCGACTGTTGTCTTAGGAAAGCTGGACAGACTCAGAAACTATTAGTAAACAGAGCCTGGCTCCACCAGATACCACATGACCGCTATTGGCGTCTGACGAAAACTTGAAATTCCGTTGCCAACTTTGTTGCCTGTGGGATGGTATCGATACATGATACCACACTGTCCCCAACAGAACGTGTGTGGAATCAGCTCGGATGTCAAGTCAAGTACGTGATATTGCCAATACGTACGATATCAAGGACCAATTACAGCTGTGTGCCAGCATGCCTCAGAAGAGGATATAACGGTTTTATGACGCCCTTTCCATCCAGATGAATACTGTAATCCAGGCGAAAACGACTGCAACGCCAAGTTCTCTGTAAATTTGACTCGTATAATTACTGAAATAACAACACGTTGTTGCCGTCCGAAAGTTGTGTCTCATGAGGTTGAGTCGAATTATCAATGAACCAAGAGTATTCTGAAGAATATTGCTCCAGCCAACATAAAGGGGGGCAACCAGTAAGTTTGCGTTTGAGGGCATTGCTGCAGCTTATATGCAACGAGGCGTGACGCCGATGCCGGTGATTAGCACCGACGCGCAGGAAAGGGATTAATGTGGCATTCCTGTCTTTCCGAAGTACGTGCAGTAAATGCGGAAACTTGAACAACAGCAAAGTTATTACCAAATGAGCCCAAACAGGACTAGAGTGCTGTTCAAATGGTTCAAATGGCTCTGAGCACAATGGGACTTAACTTCTAAGGCCGTCAGTCCCCTAGAACCTAGAACTACTTAAACCTAACTAACCTAAGGACATAACACACATCCATGCCCGAGGCAGGATTCGAACCTGCGACCGTAGCGATCGCGCGGTTCCAGACTGAAGCGCCTAGAACCGCTCGGCCACCTCGGCCGGCTAGTGTGCTGTTATTCTTTTCATGCATGCCGAAGGACAAACACCGGTAGAGGGTTGGGTTATTTGGGGAAGGAGCCCAGACGGCGAGGTCATCAGTCTCGCCGGATTAGGGAAGGACGGGGAAGGAATTCGGCCGTGCCCTTTCAAAGGAACCAAACCGGCATTTGCCTGGATCGATTCAAGGAAATCACGGAAAACCTAAATCAGGATGGCCGGACGCGGGATTGAGCCGTCGTCCTCCCGAATACGAGTCCAGTGTGACACCGGTAGACATCTCGGTGAATGAGCGCGAGTGTTGCAGCACGTCTGTCGAAAACCAGGGTTGTGGAATGGTGCACCAAAGGAGGCTGCTACCTGATGATAACGCACGTCCCACATCGCAAATGTCTTAACGCACAAGTTACGCCAACCCAAGTGGGTAACACTCAAGTACCCGCTCCAAAGTCCCAATCCCTCCCCATGCGATTATCACGCCTTAGGTCCCTTAAAACGGCCTTGAAACACCGGCGATTCCTGTCGTACGAGGGATGTGCAACAGTCGGTTACAAACTTCTCATGCACCAGGACACGGTGTTAACCAAACGGGTATTATCAACCTTACGCGTCAGTAGGATAATTGCATCAATGCTCACAGCGATTTTTCCTGATTGACGTACAGCTTCCGGGCTGTACGGTCTTCGAGAGGAAACTCATTTATCGAACCTTATGTAATTCGTGATGGCCTCCATACTCAAGAAACTAAATAGATGCAAAGCGGTAACAGTGCTCTGAGTATTGTCAAATAGTTTTTACAGACCCTGTATTTATTTGAAAAATCCGAATTAGACGGCACCGTCGTTAAGATACATGGCTCGCGTTTATTCAAATCTAATAATTGAGATTTAGATTTTCTGTTATTTCCTTTTATCGGTTACTTCAAATGCTAGGATTGTTGTGAAAAAGATAGGCTGATTTTTGTCATAGCGAACTAGAGTTCTGTCAGCAATTATTCTTTCATGGATGACGCATTAAATTCCAATCTTCCTCTATTTCTTCTTTCAGTAGAAAAGGATAATGATTTGAAATTTACATGGGAACTTTTTACACGCTATTTTCATTCCATTGCAACTCGGTGTTTGAAGCTAGTGGACAGCATCGTACACCCAATGAAGCGGCTTGTTTCTCAGTCTTTGAAGAACTAGTGTTACAAATTCCAATTATGCTACTGCTGAAGTTGCAAACAGTGGAATTCAAATCGAAGAGTTGTGATGTAGGAGAGTGCTTCAGGAACATACAAAAGAGCAGTAATTTTGTGGGTCCTTCAAAATAATACAATCTGTGGTACCTAAGAATAATTCCGTCAAAACGCAAAAAATGGTCATAAGACAAACTACCAGTCAATTACGCCTTCTCGATTTCCACTTCTGTGTGCACTACCATCCTATCAAACTTATCCAGGCACTACAATAAATGCCTGTGACTACTGAGAAAAACCACTTTCTCTCTGATAAGAAGCCTGCAGTAGACTAAATCTACTAACCGTCATCTACAATCAAAAAAACCTTATCCCATTTCTTCTTGCCTTTGCCAACTTTGTTTTGCTTTCCAGTCATCTCAAATTTTACCGTTACCCACGAATGGCTCTGAGCACAATGGGACTTAACTTCTAAGGCCGTCAGTCCCCTAGAACTTAGAACTACTTAAACCTAACTAAGGACGTAACACACATCCATGCCCGAGGCAGGATTCGAACCTGCGACCGTAGCGGTCGCGCGGTTCCAGACTGAAGCGCCTAGAACCGCTCGTCCATCCCGGCCGGCTAGCGTGCTGTTAACGTGATGCTCTCAGACTGTATTTCGCACCTACTTTCGTCTCCTTTCTTGTATCCGTTTCCAGTTAATTTCATTTAGAACACTCTTCAGATTCCCAGATCACTTTTAGAAATCCTGTACATGCGGTAAACATTATGAGCAAATTCCCATCGTGTCTGTCTCTTACCCAACCAGGGCCGCTGCCGCGTCAGTACCTAAACATACACACTTCTCTCCCCCCTCTCATTCTCCACAAAATTACCCACGGTAAATTTAGCCAGCTCACTTTCTGAACCAGAATTCTGCACAGAAATCTATTCTTTCTACTACTACAGTCCTCCCTTTCTGTCCCCTGCACAACTAAACTTCCATTCACAACCTCCAGTTTCTCTCTCCACAAATAACACACGCGTCAGTCTTAATGTAGCACGCGTGAATGACACTCTGAAGTTTTTTCTTCAGCTCCAGAGTGCTGAAACAAGAAGAGCTACGTGTGTTGCGTTCGCTCCGTCAAGGACATTCTATTTATTTGCTACTTTCATATCGAGTATGTAAATAATCACTGTATGTATTACTGACAATTTGTGTCAGTGCAATACACAAAGCTGTTTTTTATTCATTTTGGATTACTCTACACTTAAACCATTATATAGTTTTAACTTTCGGGCCGCTCAATTTACGTTATAAGCAGATGAATAAAGCTACTTCTTCCACTACTATTACTGAACATTGTGCTCATCATTATGAAACATGGAACTGTATCGTAGAAACAGGGATTGTAGACGTTACACTGTAGAGAAAGTACTTTAAATTTTCTGTGTGAATTAATCTTCAAAATTAACAGATGTTAATTATGGAGGGTACGCTAGGAAATTATGTGATATTAAAAAGCTGCCTATATAAACTAGTAAGTAAACAAGGTTAAAATGGTGGAACCTATGCGTAAGGTACTTCTCAACACTTAGG
The DNA here is from genome assembly GCF_021461395.2 of Schistocerca americana. Lineage (NCBI taxonomy): Eukaryota > Metazoa > Arthropoda > Insecta > Orthoptera > Acrididae > Schistocerca > Schistocerca americana. The sequence continues at coordinate 146,536,429 of NC_060124.1, forward strand.
CACTGCTGATATCTCAACGTCGACCAGCTGTGAAAGACGCTCTGGAATAGCAAAATTTGTTGCATTAACCTAATCATATTAGGGTCTCTGTTACATCAAAGCAAGGTTTTCTTTTCCAGTCTCCCGCAAAAACTCCGTCAAGTGTAAGGTTATTACGTTATAAGAAGGACCAGTTTTGTTTGTGACATTTGGCACAGTAAACATTTTTCCTAAGTACATGTACAAAAAAGAATCTCTGGATTCCAAAGTTTATATTGTCGTCAATAATCAGTCCACGGAAAAACTTCTGCATCTAGCTTTGGCTGATGTATGCGTACGTATTAGCGTAGAGGCTTGATTTCGGAAAGCTGTTGCTGCAGCTTGTCATGTATTGCAGAATGTAATTTGCCGTGTGCGGTAGCATTGCAGAAAGTGGGATGTCGTGTTTAAAGAATGTTTTCAGTTTTGGTGTGTAAATTTCGCCACTCACATTGTTTGACTTGTTACTGTTGTTTCAAATACTTCATAAATGTTTGAACTCAAGAAATTACCATATGTTTATTAGCCCCTTTTTCTTTCAAAGCACTGAATGTAAATTTGTTTAAAGAACTAATTTTAATAAGAGTTTTGTCTAAAGGTTAATTGTATAAACTTTCTGTTGATTTCCATGTTTCAACTGTTTGCAAATAACAATGTCCAGTGACAAATATTGGTTCATATCAAAGAATTTCTGCAAACGAATATAAAACTGAAGTGAAATTAATTTTCAAGCTATTCGAAATTGAGCCTCCACAACCCACTTGAAATTTGAAAGTTTCAAAACAGCAATTCGGACTCGCATTTTAAAGCGTAGGATCGGGTTATCACTTGCATTGCACTCTCCAAGTTGTATTTTTGTAACGGCAAAAGCAGCGTGATTTCTTTCATGGTGTTTCAGCGAGATGCAATTGCATCACAACTGCCTGTTTATGTGTTGTCGTACAGGTACTTCTAGTGGTTATTATTGTCAAAATTGAACATTGTTTTATGAACTAAGGGAACAGTGATTGCCCGTTCAGATTGCATTCAGTGAAACAATAATTGGATTGATGTAAGTTCTGATATTATTCACTTCAGTGGCTATGTAAGTGTTTTCGTTGAAGCTCTACGTGTTGAGACTACGTATGCGTTGTGCTCATAAGAGTTACATGTAATGTACATGATAATACACGTAGGTTCTTTAAACACAGAAACTTCATATGCAGTTCAGTTAATGGTTACATAAAGCAACTATCAAGTATAAAATTACATTATGTACATAGTCAGGTTTAAAAATCTAAAGATTTTAATGTGATGCAAAAGTAAGAACTCTCTTTGGACAAGTCAGCACAGCAGAAAAGCTACACCTGCTATCACTATTCCCACAGACCTACGCATGTGTATATTTTCAACTAGCAGAAGTAGCTACTCATTTACCTACAGTAAAATGCCTTTGAATCACGAAATATTCGTTAACGCATTTTTTGAGTGCCAGTTCTTTATTATTTTAATCTTCTGTAATTATTGAGAATATTACTGCAAGTTTTGGTAGTCATGTAACTTAAAAAATGAAATAATGGCAGTAGACAGCCTGCTCCCCACGGTGGCGGATGAAATGAGTTTATGAAACCAAAAAAAAAGCAATATGTATGCATGTGGATCTTTTCTAGCCAGTCTGCCCTCACTTTCGAGAGACTCATAGTTTTATTTTACTATGTTATCCTCGTGGTTCTAGTACCTCTAGGCTGAACATTCCCAGTTGAATGTGTGACGTCAGCGTTCCGTCTTCTGCTGCACGCTCTGTAGTTCAGACTGGTTATGAAGATCACCCGGCTCTCCCTAGGAACTGCCTCAGTTATTACTGCTGTGACGTCCTGAGCCGGCGTCTTAATCTTCGCCGGCTCCTCAGCTGCGAGGCTGCGAATAGCGCACGGTGGGTGAACAGCAGGAGGGGTCGTCCAGACGCAAGCCACCTTCGAAATAATGTTATGAATATTCATTTCATAGCGACCGTGTTGGCTCGCACACTCCACGGGAAGAGGTTGTCATATAATTTTGAGTAAAAGCTCGAGAACAACGTGGATACGAGAACAAAGGAACATGGCTGCAGTTCACGATTACGGCAGAATTACAACTGCCAGATGCTGAGGCCAAACTGTGCATTCGGAGGTACGCTATGCGGGCTGCGGGGACAGTGGTTCCAGAATCGGACGTCTGAATTGACCGCCGATGTCGGCCGAAGGCGGCCTATTTTTTCAAGTACGGTGACTTGCGCGTAGTTTAATTGTAACTGATTTTATCTGGCGACATTTCCAATGTCATATGGGCGTCTGCGGAATTAATATCTGTTTTGTTTTCTTCGGCCAACTGATAGCCACGTTCCTTTTCAGTAGCAAATGGGTTACAATAAGCTTGTTGATGTGAAAGCATTTTTAGCAAACAAGACGGTACTATTGTATATTGGGGATAACATTTTAAAAAAGTGTTTCGATGTTCATAAGCAAAAAAGAAAAATTATTTGCTACAGCTTGCCTTACTATTGACTGAAAACAGGTATAATTTGATAAATAAAACTGATTTGCACACTTCTTAGCTTAGTTAATATCTACTTGTCATTATCAATGTGAATTCCGTCTTTAGACAAGTAAAAGAACTTGCGTCACAATTATTCTGTTAAAAAGAAGTCATTGCCTCTAAATTAGTGGTTGCTAGATATTAGACCATACATTACTTGGTACAAAATTTAGATGAGCATACGTAAGCTATTATCTTTTTTAAATGTCAATATCAATCTGCCTTCACGAGTAAGTGGATACTGGTTCATCTCTGTATTTGGGCAGTGAGGTAAATAACCTACGATCGTCGCTCTCACAGATTGCATGGACCACTGAGAGACGGTGTAAGAAGACGAAGACAACGATTTAGTTAACGTAATTTTCCGCTGAGTGGATGTTTGATCAGTCTGCGACATTTTTTTTTTATTTTTTTTTTTGAAAACGAGCTATAAGTTATATGTGGGATTGATGTTGTTTTGTGTCAGTTATTTAGGTGAATTAGATTTGCATGATACCGAGGAAGCCTTTATTTATATATCTGCGTCCTTTAGAAGTGTTAGGTCTTAAGTATAATAGTAAACGAATATGACTAGTATTGGTATAGAATCGAATACAGGCTCAAATGAAAATTTTGTAAGCGTAGAAGAAGAAAAAGCAGAAGTGATTACTCAGTTAACAAACAACGTATTTTATAATCTGGTTCGGCTGTTTAGTAGGGAAATAAGTTCTGCTGTCCTCAACGTGGAATTGCGAAGTTTGGAACAGCAGGACCTACTAGATACTCAACCAAAAGTGGGAAACAGATCCGAGCAACAGTAATAACCTGCCTTTTTTGTGATGTAGGTTGAATAAACACCTGAAGATAAGCCCTCAGGACCAGAAACGCATCTTGTATTCAATTAAAAATCACGATTTGCAACTGAAGGCGGTTTGTTTTATTTTCTACGAAAGTTAGACTGTCATGGAAGCAACTCTTACAACAATGGACAAAGTTAAGGCTTATCAATCTAATTCTAACATACGTTCGTGAAACCTCTAATAACAACAACAAAAATAATGTTAGTGCGGTGCCTCGCCGAAAACTGTCAATTAGACATTGCTCCGCTATACCTTACTGTGAATGTGACCACTCTGTGGCTATTATTTTGGATTGTTTTACTGATCCCTGGTGCGACTGAGGATTGTATTGGCGAGTCGTTAAGTTAGCTATTTATCACGTTTGCGTCAATGCACGGGCTGTTTTTTCTACCATCAATGTGTCTGGCATTGTGTGAAAAGATGTAATGTAAACCACTCCATGTATATTCCTCGAGTAATATAAATTTTATAAATATGAGTTCGTCGTCTTCTTTTGCATCCAGCCTTTCTTGAAAGTCTGAGTACCTACACAAGGATTTAGGCCACAGTTCTGCCGACAACTGAACAAGGCTGTCGGATGCACTTGGCCTATCTTATTGTACAACACTGGCGAAAAAATTAGTACCACTGTGACCGCAGTCTTAGAGGCGAGGCAAGCAAGCGATTCGGTAGAGACATGATTAATGTTCGATTTTTTTGATGAATAATTCGTTGTTTAAGCAGTGAAGTGATCCAAAACGTAGCCACATCGAAAATCAGTAGTGCTTCTGTAAGGATAAAATATGATAGTTCTTACGTGCATCCGATGTGACGGCAAGTCTTATAGTAATTGGAGTTCAATGCCGGTTTAAGTTATTGTTACTGTATGTTCATATTGGGTGCACAAGAGCTGGCATAAACTATGCGTACGGGAGCGATTAGATTTTAGTTACTGGATGTTGGGCGTTCATATTAGGTGCAAATAAAAACTGGCATAAGCTATGTGTACAGGAGCACTGTTAACTTTCTATGTGATTATATTCTGGATCACGTTGCTTAAATCACTGTGTCGGTAGCGTTATATGATTTGTAAATCGATCAAGTGAGTTAAATACCAGCAAGTGCGCAGCTGAATGGGTTATCCAATAAGAGCATGTTAATGAAAAACAGCTGAACGCCAAGTTCCATCAATGATATCACACAAAATCTCCTCGTACTTGCCTTCACACTAGTATTAGAAACACACAAGAAGATACCTGCCGCAGACAGCTAAAAGGGACCATAAAATAGTACTAATGATGTAGTTGTTTTACAAGCGAAAAAAGAAGTTAAATCTGACACAGTAGTTAATCGAAGAATCTGATTTCTAGTTAAATGAGAATCAAACAAAATACTTGTACTCACCCACACTGTCAAAGATAATGATAAACTATATGACCAAACTGAAATATATAAACAGGTAAACGATCTAAAAATCAGCGAGCATATCAAATAACGTAAAAGATGGAACTAAATTAGAACTGTAAACGAAAGAAGGTATTATATCCATAAGTGTTTAAAGAACAAAAATATCGCGAAGAAAAACGAAAATGTGCACCATTACGCCATAAGTCGTTTCTGAAAAGAGTGGTTGAAGGAATGTCGAGCGAAATAACAGAAGAGCCAGGGCTAAATATGGACACAAAAGGGAAATTGTCGAAGAATATGGATCTGGCAAATATGCAGAAATAAATGGGACAGTTGTCAACTGACAGAAACTGAGTTACGTCAAAACAAATTTACGATTGATGATAAAAGGAAAACAAATTTTCTTGAGTCACAAATAGGCAAGGCAGTCAGGTAGATGCAGTATTTCTTTATTTCCGAAAATCATTTCGCTACGCTTATTCTCAAAACTACTATCATACGGGATACCAAATGAAATGTATGACTAGATTGAGTACTTTTTGGTAGGGAAGACATAGCATGTTATCTTGGAGTCATTATCAGATATATAAGCAGTTCCAGGGGTGCCCCAGGGTAGTGTGCTGGGGCCCTTGCCGCACACGTTATATAATAGTGATCTTGCAGATAGTATTAATAGCAGATGATGCAGTTATCTATAATGAAGCACTGTCTGAAAGAAGTTGCATAAATAGATCTTGAAAGGATTTCAAAGTGATGCAAAGATCGGCAAGTTGCTTTAAATGTTCAGGAATATAAAATCGTGCACTTCAGAAGACGAAGGAAACGTAGTATCCTACGACTATAATGTCAACGAGTAGATGTGGTTGGAATCGGCCAACTTACACAAGTGCTTGGGTGTAACACTTCAGAATGATCACATGGGCTCAGTCGTGGATAAAGCAGATGGTAGACTTCAGTTTATTGCCAGAGTACTGGGGAAGTGCAGTCAATCGACAAAGGAAATTGCTTACAGATCACTCTTGTTACCGGTTCTAGAATACCACTCAAATGTGTGGGACCCCTACCACATAGGACTAACAGGATACACTGAACGTATACAGAGAGGGCAGCACAACGTACCACAAATTTCCAGTTTTCCAGCTACATGTGGCGTTGTTGTTGTTTTGATATCAGGCATTTACGTCAGTCAGATTTATATGATATCAAGATTGCCTATATTTGTATATCTGCGTCGTTCAATAGTCGATGCGTAAACGCACATGGCTAGTACCGGTATGGAATCAAATACGGGCTCAAAAGAAAATTGTGTACGTATAGAAAAAGGACAGACAAAAGTTATTATTCAGTTACCAGACAACGTATTTTGTAATGTGGTTCAGCATTTTAACAAGGATATAAATACCGCTGTGCTCAACTTGCTTGCGAATGTTGGAAAAGAAGGGGAAACAAGAAACTCAACAACAAGTGGGAACCAGATCCGGGGAACAGCGGTAATCTGTTTTTTTTCTTATGATGTAGATTGATCGATCACTTGGCGATAAGCCCCACAGGCCTGGAAAGAGCATCGTGAATTGAAACAAAAATCATGATTTGTGACTGGAGGTGGTTTGTTTTCTTTTTCACGAAAGTAATACAGTAGCGGATGCAACATTAACAACAATGGACAATAATCTATCCAATTTTAACATATACACATAAACATCGTAAATGCTGATTAGGTATTTGAGAAAAAGTTATTAGGTAAAATTTTTGAAAAGAGTGAAAGGCCCTGTCTGTGGAAAATGGTGAATTCATAACAGCACTGTTATATAAGACCAATTTAAGGAATCTGACACTGAGCCCAAGACAAAATTGTATTGGACATGCAATAAATTGGATTGGTCATGTAACAGGATCACAAAAGAACAGATTTTTTTTAATATTACGAACTGAAAGAACGTCATGGAAACAAGTTTCATAGCACATTCCTATGTGAGCAGCTAAGAGGCTACACAGATTGCAATTAATAATAGCAATGAGTGTATCGTGATAACAGAAATTTGTGCCAGACAGGGACATGGGTCCAGACATCCTGCTTTCTTGCAGCAGTCACCTTAACCTCTCAGCTGCCTGGACATGATTCGAGGCATGACACAGATTATAATTTCCAATAATACTCACGCTTTTGATTTCCGAGCACACTGAAGGAACACCATGTCTGACTGCTCTTTCACTGATATCATTTTATGTAATTATATCTGATTTCATCCTTATCATCTAGTCATTTAATTTCAGGGTACTTTATTCAACTAGTAATAATAGTATATGATATTACGTAATAATATTAATGCTATACCACGTGAGAAAGGAGGTAATAGGCTAACAAATATTGAGCTGCTGCAAGGAAGGCAACTTCGGAAGATGAAGCACTATTTTACAACGAAACTCATCAAGCATTAGTAGCAGGAGACATTAATTACACCAATCGATCCGGTAGAAACAACGCCAAGTTCTAAGACCGAAATAATTGGCAGCATGTTATAGTCTTAGGTGGAGATTTCAATTTACCAGATATAGACTGGGACACTCAGATGTTTAGGACGGGTGGTAGGGACAGAGCATCGGGTGATATTATACTGAGTGCACTATCCGAAAATTACCTCGAGCAATTAAACAGAGAACCGACGCGTGGAGATATTATCTTGGACCTACTGATAACAAACAGACCCGAACTTTTCGACTCTGTAAGCGCAGAACAGAGAATCAGTGATCATAAGACCGTTGCAGCATCCCTGAATATGGAAGTAAATAGGAATATAAAAAAGGGAGGAAGTTTTATCTGTTTAGCAAGAGTAATAGAAGGCAGATTTCAGACTACCTAACAGATCAAAACGAAAATTTCTGTTCCGACACTGACAATGTTGAGTGTTTATGGAAAAAGTTCAAGGCAATAGTAAAATGCATTGTAGACAGGTACGTGCCGAGTAAAACTGTGAGGGACGGGAAAAATCCACCGTGGTTCAACAAAAAAGTTAGGAAACTACTGCGAAAGCAAAGAGAGCTTCACTGCAAGTTTAAACGCAACAAAACCTCTCAGACAAACAGAAGCTAAACGATGTCAAAGTTAGCGTAAGGAGGGCTATGCATGAATTCTATGTACCTACTTGACAGAAAATCCTAGGAAGTTCTGGTCTTACGTTAAATTAATAAGTGGCTCGAAACAACATATCCAGACACTCTGGGGTGATGATGGCATTGAAACAGAGGATGACACGCGTAAAGCTGAAATACTAAACACCTTTTTCCAAAGCTGTTTCACAGAGGAAGACAGCACTGCAGTTCCTTCTCTAAATCCTCCCACAAACAAAAAAATGGCTGACATCGAAATAAGTGTCCAAGGAATAGAAAAGCAACTGAAATCACTCGAAAGAGGAAAGTCCACTGGACCTGACGGGATACCAATTCGATACTACACAGAATACACGAAAGAACTTGCCCCCCTTCAAACAGCCGTGTACCGCAAGTCTCTAGAGGAACGGAAGGTTCCAAATGATTGGAAAAGAGCACAGTTAGTCCCAGTCTTCAAGAAGGGTCGTCGAGCAAATGCGCAAAACTATAGACCTATATCTCAGACGTCGATCTGTTGTAGATTTTTAGAACATGTTTTTTGCTCGCCTATCATATCGTTTCTGGAAACCCAGAATCTACACTGTAGGAATCAACATGAATTCCGGAAACAGCGATCGTGTGAGACCCAACTAGCTTTATTTGTTCATGAGACCCAGAAAGTATTAGATACAGGCTCCCAAGAAGATGCCATTTTCCTTGACTTCCGGAGGGCGTTCGATACGGTTCCGCACTGTCGCCTGATAAACAAAGTAAGAGCCTACGGAATATCAGACCAGCTGTGTGGCTGGACTGAAAAAGTTTTAGCAAACAGAACACAGCATGTTGTTCTCAATGGAGAGACGTCTACAGACGTTAAAGTAACTTCTGGCGTGCCACAGGGGAGTATTATGGGACTATTGCTTTTCACAACAGATATAAATGACCTAGTAGATAGTGTCGGAAGTTCCATGCGGTTTTTCACGGATGATAATGTAGTATACAGAGAAGTTGCAGCATTAGAAAATTGCAGCGAAATGCAGGAAGATCTAGAGCGAATAGGCACTTGATGCAGGGAGTGGTTACTGACCCTTAACGTAGACAAATGTAATGTATTGTAAATACATAGAAAGAAGGATCCTTTACTGTATGATTATATGATAGTGGAACAAACACTGGTAGCAGTTACTTCTGTAAAATATCTGGGAGTGTGCGTGCGGAACGATTTGAAGTGGAAGGATCATATAAAATTAATTGTTGGTAAGGCGGGTACCACGTTGAGATTCATTGGGAGAGTCCTTAGAAAATGTAGTCGATAAACAAAGGAGGTAGCTTACAAAACACTCGTTCGACCTATACTTGAGTATTGCTCATCAGTGTGGGATCCGTACGAGGTCGGGTTGGCGGAGGAGATAGAGAAGATCCAAAGAAGAGCAGCGCGTTTCGTCACAGGGTTATTTGGTAAGCGTGATAGCGTTACGGAGATGTTTAGCAAACTCAAGTGGCAGACTCTGCAAGAGGGGCGCTCTGCATCGCGGTGTAGCTTGCTGTCCAGGTTTCGAGAGGGTGCGTTTCTGGATGAGGTATCGAATATTTTGCTTCCCCCTTCTTATGCCTCCCGAGGAGATCACGAATGTAAAATTGGAGAGATTCGAGCGCGCACGGAGGCTTTCCGGCAGTCGTTCTTCCCGCGAACCATACGCGACTGGAACAGGAAAGGGAGGTAATGACAGTGGCACGTAAAGTGCCCTAATTCGAGCTCCCATCGTGCACATCTTGTGAACGACTTCCTTCAGGAAAACGACATCGCTCGACTAGAGTGACCAGCATGTTCTCCAGACATGAACCTGCGGGCTTTCCAATCACTACGCACCCGCCGACTCAGACTTGCAACATTATAAGTTTTCAAAAGTGGCTCTGAACACTATGGGGCTTAACTTCTGAGGTCATCAGTCGCCTATAACTTAGAACTACTTAAACCTAACTAACCTAAGGACATCACACACAACCATGCCCGAGGCAGAATTCGAATCTGCGACCGTAGCGGTCGCGCGGTTCCAGACTGTAGCGCCTAGAACCGCTCGGCCACCCCGGCCGGCACCTAAGTTTTCGCTGGTTTCGTTGTCTAGGGGCTGGGATAAGTAGTTGCCGCATTACAGGCCAAATACTGCGGAGTCTACAGTATACGATATGAATATACACATGAATCGAATGGTCAAAGTTCCTATTACTCGGCAATTGCTAATTTTGAACGTAACATAGACGTTTACAAATGAAAGATTGCAATTAAATAAAATCTGCAGGTACTACCTTAACGACTTTAAATGATGGTTACGATAGCAGAAGTACTTTTGAGAATGCGGTATATTTCTGCAAAGCTCTTGTAAGAGGTCCGAGCAGATGTAATTTCGACGTATTGTTCACGCGCTACCTGCGATATGCAACGTATAAGAGAATCTCAGACCAGAGAGCAGTGTTGACTGCAGTAGGAACTGTGTAGCTGTAGCAGTTAGTTGTTGCTAGCGAGCAGTCTGGTCTGCTGCATCGTGTTGGCTGGGCCGGTCGTGGTGCAGCGATGCCGGAGCCTGAGCATTATTGTGTAAGGTAAAAAGCAGTCTCGCGCATATGTAGTATTGTTATCTCAGGTCCCATGTAAATGTTTTAAAAATCTCCTACTAATAATCTTTCCCATAAAAAGTAACTTTTAACAACCATTCATTTCAATTTAAAGAATTTACTAATTTCTTCAATCCATGATCATCCCGATTATTGCAAAAGAAAAATCAGTTGTTTCCTTTTATAAATGACAAATCTATCGGCCAGCATTGCACAGGGCTGTGCCAAAAAGATTTATTGTAAGAGCAGATATATATGCGTTTTCCGGCGACTTCATTGAGGTAAGAATTTTCCTTTTTTATTCAGAATGATCTTTCAGGGCCATGACGCAGCACTGCCGACGTCCAAAATATACCAGATTAAATTCACAGTCAATTATTGAAAAATTATAAGTAAGCGACAATTTAATTGAGAGGTTAGTTACATTGTATATTACCAGGTTACTGAATTTACTTTTTGTTGGGACGTTAGACTGAATGTGAACGACATAATTATATTTTTTACCGTTGAGAAGTTTAGGAATTTTTCTGTTTTGAGGTTACGCTAAATGTGAATGAATTTTTGTGGGGAGGTTACACTTGGCGACAACCGGCCAGGATCGTATGTCTTTGTGAATTTCTGAGAAGTAATCAGTTACATATCTGCTCTTATTTGCTTAAATGTAGTTTGCATCTGGCGCAACGCATTTACTAACTTGTCATTCTTTCTTTCACAGATCATCGGCAATTTATTGCTCTTTGTTGTAACTGTATTTGTTCCAATTTTGATTTGTCTTCGTTTGAATTTGTGCTTAATTTTGATTTGTGAAAATGCCGCGAAAGACTGTTAACAGTACATCGCGATGTGCAATGAGTGAAAAAGCTGACTCGAATAATTTGACCGATCACATTAGCGACACTCAGTGTCTTGATGATAATCCTCCAATTACAGATAATCAGTGCGTACCGACCACTAGCAATGATTCTAATCCTAATGATGAGCTAACAAATTCAATTATGTCCACAGTAAATTTAACAATTGATGACGCGGCACGTTCCGTTACAATGAACGCTGCCCAGTTTAACACACCTGATTTGCAAAATTTACGCAGTGAACAGATAAATGATTCTAACGAAGGTGAACAATATTCACAAAACACATCAGGTTTATTTGATTCCGATGTAGTGACCAACAGTGCACATCCGATTGGCAAACCTTTTTGTGAATCAGACAATGACCAAATGGTTACCGGTACACAAAACGTGACAAATGCACATATACCATCACACAGCACAGAGAATACAGCAACTAATATTGACATGGATCGAGTTATGGCAATATTGCTACAACTTAATGAAAATCTCAAACAATAACTTAATGAAAATCTCAAACAACAACTTAATGAAAATCTCAAACAGTCGATTGAAAAACAAGACAACAATTACAAACAACTTAATGAAAAACTAGACAACAATTCCAAACAGTTGAATGAAAAACAAGACAATAATTTCAAACAGCTTAGTGAACAGATTACAGCCGTTGCCGTGCAATGTCACGATACTAAAGAACAATTACGTGAGGAAATTAAGGCTTGTGCTAGGAACAGTAGTGAAGAAATTAGATCTGTCGCACAAGAATTAAGTAATACACATGCAGCCACAACCAAATTACTTGGAGATGGAATTAATGCAGTCGCTAAACAATGTTCTGAAAACGCAACACAGTTACGCGACGAGTTTAAATTAATGTCATCAGAACTTTCACGCACACTGGATGCGAAAGTAGACACGAAATTTGACCAACAGAACAGCCAAATTGACGAACGTTTTAATCACCACCTACAAAACAGTGAAACGCGTTACCGTAAATTTGTACAGGAACCGAACAAAGTGAAGAAACAAGTTATGGAAACAATTACTGCACAGAGACAGGAAGATAAGCGTCAAATTTTCACGAAGGCAAAAACATACGTAGACAACAACATTGCTACTGTATCAGACGAAATCAAACGGTTGAACACCGAATTACATGATGAAATCTCTGATCTTAAAACAAAAACAGACACACACAGAGTAGACTTTCAGACAATGACCAACAGACTTGAAAAGTTGGAATTAATACAGGATCCCGATGCCGTTAAAGCAGACGTTAAGAAATTGAAGAAAACCACACGTAAAATACAAAAACAAATTAATGCTTGTGATACTAAGAACGATGATCAGGTAAAAGCACTGACTGAAAAATATGGTGAATTGCCCAGTCGTATTGATGTTATCGAAAATAATAATGACACCAAATCAGACGATACGTCACCAGTTTCGTTTAATCAAACACCCGAATTCCAAAATTTACAGCAGACGATCTGTGAGACAGGTTCGTCCAATAATACATTACGTAGAAAATTGTCATCTTTACAGCAAGAAGTGACGGAGATGAAAAATATTTCAGCCTTTAACACATCACAGCATACGCCACTCTCCGGACATTTGTCAGACTCACACAGCCAGTGTAATTTAGGTAATTTACAGAGAGTACGTGAGTTAGATTCCGAACAGTCACAGACAAATGGATTATCATACAATCCTGAACCAGTTCAGGCATTCAGAGAAGACAATTTTGATTACAAGCACTTTCTATCCCTGAGAAAATTTAAGTTATTTAAAAATGACAGAACACAAATTCACGTTTTGGACTGGATACGACAATTTGCTTTTGTATTTTCACCACCTTGGCCTACAATGCAGCAACTAGAATTTGACTGGATACAACAATTTGCTTTTGAATTTTCACCGGCATTGCCTGTAACGCAGAAACTAAAATTTATTTGCAGCGCTTAACTGACCTCAGGGGATTCATTACGCTTCGATTAATATGTGCTGTAGTGTGCACAGGGCCCCGAGCCGTAGTAGTGCTGTTTCCTCTTTAGTTTTCTGCACTGCTGCCTTCTCTTTTAGTATCCTTTACATCTATCAAAACAGCTCTTCAACTATCGATCTATCTAGGATTAAGAATGAGTAAAGAAAACCTGATACGACAAGTTCTACCTGAAAGTGACAGTTTTCATTAGAGTGTCCCGAAATGACAAGAACTACCAGCGTAATTTTAATAACAGACAAAATTTTAATCATCAGTATGTACAAAATTTTCAGCTATCACAGACGCATTTTGGCAACAATAGAGGTTTTTCCCCACAACAGCAACAAAACCAGCCGGTACGCATACCTAACCAACAATATAGTCTGCAAGGTCAACCAAGCTCTAATGTTTCGCCGCCTACACGTATAGCGTCGGCTCCGCCAAATAGTAACGCACAGCAACAAGGAAATCAGTACGTACAGAGAACCCATCATTTCAATTCCTATCGCAACGCGCCCTATAGCAATGACTATCATGACAGGCGTAAAAGTAATGAGCACAATTTTCAGCGTACGTTTAATAACAGACGGTCTTACCAGCAGCATAATCAACCACAACAACAGATTATCATGAATGAACCAGACAGTAGGTATCATCCCGAACCTAATACGTTAGGACGAAGTAACAGGACAGTACAAATAGTCGAAATGCCTCAGCATCTTCCTGCAAATAACAGCGCGTCAGATAGAATTTGACTAGATGCAGTACAGACTGAATCTTTCAGCAACGTAAGCAATACTTTTGACACGCAGACTCTTGTTCACGAAAATGTTATTACTTTTGATGACATCCGAGACACTCTTTTGCATGAAAAACCTGTTATTCAAAAAAACCATTTTCCACCCTGTCATTGAAGTAAAGATTGGATCATCCAAATTTTCAGCAGTAATCGATTCTGGATCACCTATGTCAGTCATAAATGAGGAGACTTTCAACGAATGTAACAAAGAGAATACCTATCCTACGTTACCATTAGGCAAAACTAAAAGGAGCAATATCTAGTAAAGGAGTAGATGTAAAATTACAGACACACTTATCGTTTTGAATTGCAGGTCATACGTTCCACTCAAATTTTTGGATTGTCCGTTATTGACAACAGACGTTATTTTAGGTACGAGTTTTTCGGTACAACAAGACGCAGTTATTGACTTTCAAAATTCCGATTTAATGTTAAAGGATGAAAATGTACAACTGGCAATAGAATTTCAGCACGCTTTATCTGCAGACGAACTGGCAATTAATCGAACAGAGGTCATTTCTACATCGCGTAACATAGACTGTCATTTGACATTGTTCACAGATACGTACGTACACAACTATAATACACCAGACGAAGCCGACTATGACGTTATGCAAATTATTTCTGATAAAGTTAAACAGAGCAGTGCAAATACAGACGACAAACGTACTCAACTACGCAATATTGTTTTACAGCAAGCTCCAGTTTTTGACAACGTCCCTGGTACTATGTCCGGTTTTATGTATGAATTTCAAGTTAAACAGCACGACACGTCTAAAGCCAAACATTATCCTATTCCATATATTCACAGAGAACAAGTTAAGAAGAGAATTACAAGCTATGCTAGACCAAGGAATTATTGAACCGGCAGTTAGTCCGTACATAAACCCGCTCCATATCGTTAAGAAAAAGGATGGATCAGTTCGCCTCGTACTTGATTCGCGTCACATCAATGACATTATTATTAATGAAACAGATCGCCCACAGACACTAGAAGAACTTCTACAGAAATTTCATGATACTGCTATTTATTCTACATTAGATTTGAAATCGGGATTTTGGCAAATTCAGCTCCATCCGAACTGCAGAAAGTACACAGCATTTCTCTGTTTTGGTGACTGTTATCAGTTTTGCAAATTACCGTTGGGTTTAACAATTTCTGCAGCAGCATTTATTCGCGGTTTGAATACTATACTTCCGACAGAATTAAAACACAGAATCACAACGTACTCGTATGTAGACGACATTCTTATTGCAGAAGCTAACTGGTCTGAACACAATCTGATTCTTGAACAAGTGTTACAAACTTTTCGTGCACAAGGACTCACAGTTAATCTTAGCAAATCGCACTAGGGTAAAACTTCCATAAAATTTCTTGGACATGTAATTTCTGCAGAAGGCATTGCGCCTGATCCGGAAAAACTTCAAGCTTTACGTGACATTACTGTTCCTACGACGAAGAAACAACTACGCAGCTTTTTGGGTTTAATTAACTTTTTCCGTAAATTTATTCATTACTCTGCTTTAGTCACCCCTAGATTGTGCCAGCTGACGGGTAAAAACGCTATTTGGTCGTGGGATAGCCAAGCACAGTCTGAATTTGTCAATCTGAAACAAGCTTTATTGAATGCACAACTTTTATCACACCCAGATCTTACTAGAAATTTTTCCATTGCCACCGACAGTTCTAACACCGCTTTAGGCGTACACATGTTTCAGGAAATTGAAGAAGACGGTACTACGGTAATTAAAAACATCGCCTTTGCGAGTCGCATTCTGTCACCTGCTGAACGCAATTATTCTGTTACAGAACTTGAAACATTATGTGTTGTATGGGCATTTACGAGATTTAGGCATTTTCTTTATGGAAGACATGCGACCGTTTACACAGATCATAGAGCTATCCAGTTTTTACTTTCAGCAAAATTTTCACGTGACAGATTAAGCAGATGGAAACTTTATTTACACGAATTTAATTTTCAATTTTTCACATTCCCGGTACACAAAATATTGTAGCAGACGCACTATCCCGCTCTCTCAGCAACAATCAGCAAGACATCGCAACCAACTTCTGCCAAGCAAATTCTAGCGTCATGTATATTCAGCAAGTCGCATTCGAAAATTTTATTTCGGTATCATTACGAGACATAGCACAAGAGCAGAGCAGAGACAACGTATGGAAAGAAATTAAACGCCATTGGCAAGATAGGAATAATGTTGTCATCAGAAACCATTACACTGTATGCAATAACATTCTGTTTCGCCGCTCTCACCCTGACAGCAACAACTGGTTATTATGTATTCCTGACGAGCTTGTTAACAAATTAATTTGGTATACTCATTTAAGTTACGCACATTACGGAGCCAGAAAATGTTTTCTTGTACTGAGACAGTACTGTTATTTTGCGAACATGGAGAAACGTATTCGACGAGTTTTAGCGTCATGTAAAATCTGCCAGAAAGCTAGATCAGACACGGCTTCACATATTCCTCCGTTACATCCCATTGTACCCGTTAAATTGAGATACATGGCTACTGTAGACATTTTTGGTCCGATTCCCAGAACTAATAGAGGTTTTTGCTACATCTTTGTCGCTGTTGAACTCACTTCGAAATTTGTTACCTTCACTCCGTTACGCAAAGCTACTGCTAAATCTATTTCGAATGCATTTGTAAAACATTTTTTATTTCATGTAGGGCATGTATTGAAAGTAATTTCCGACAATGGACCACAGTTTCGATCTGCTATATGGACTCGTATGTTACGAGTTAGAAACATTTCTCCGATCTATAAATCCAAGTATCACGCTTCTTCGAACCCTTGTGAACGACTAATGAAAGAAATTGGTAAACTATGTAGAATATACTGCCATAAAAAACAAATTGATTGGGGCACACACATACTCACATTCCAGGATGTAATTAACTCCATACCAAATGAATCTACTATGCTATCTCCGACTGTTATATTGAAAAATGTTGAACCACCCGACAAAATTAAAGAACTAGTATCTTTTCCTACATCTCGTCGACTACGCCACCATGAAATAATTGACATTGCGCTGAACAACATCAAACGTGCCGTAGAGCGCCGGAGAAGACAGCAAAAACAGGTTTGTACACGCCGTAACTTTCACGTTGGACAGAAGATATTAGTACGTACACACTATTTATCCAACTGAGGAAAGAGTAGATGCAGTAAATTAGAGCTTCTATACGCAGGTCCATATCGAATTCGCAGCATTCCTCACCCCAATGTAGTACACGTCGAATCTTTGAGAACCAGAAAAAGCAAGGGCAATCACCATGTCTCCAATATTAAACCCTTTATTGAATGAACATACTTTATGATTTATCACACTGTAATGCCATTTCCTGATTTTTATATGACCACTTATGCAATTATATTTATATGAACACTTACTGATGATTATCACATTTTTTCTTGCAAATGCCCGGCAAGGTAAGGTTAGCAGGTCGCTTTTCTTGTCGTTACACATGAAACCGTGCACATTTTCCAGATAAACTTACATATTTTATGACCACTTATGCAATTCTATCAATGTGACTACTTACTGATAATTATCATATTTTTTTGGCAAGTGCCCGGCAAGGTAAGGTTAGCAGGTCGCTTTTCTTGTCGTTATATATCAGACCGTGCACATTTTCCATTTTTTGTGTATGTATTATTGTTTTCCTATCGAAAGTAGAATTTTTGTCTGTATGCACTATGTAATCTTTAAGATATAACAAACACCAGTTGTCTTTGACATTTTTTCTTATGATATCTCAATATCTTAACTCTTCTACACTTTTTGCCACTACATTATGATACTCTGTACATTTTTCCACTTGAAAACTGTTTATGTTTTTGACATAATACGTTTTCTTTCATGCTATGCTGTATGCTTAATTATGTCATTAGAAACAAGTTTTTATTTAATGATTATATGATTTAAAAGCAAGATATTAATCCTTATTCATCATTTTCAGAAAGCAATGACGTGTAAAAGAAATAAATTAAACAAACCACAGTGGATTACTATGAAATGGAAATTTCACCTTCAGAATGAACGAAAGAAAATGCAATATCTTGTTATGAAGAGTAAATGGATCAGAATTAACAAGCATTAACCAGAATATACTATACACATCGTATGATAGCAGTTTTGACTAATTATTTTTCTTTCAGAATACGAGGCGATTCATGCAAGCTGTCAGACAGAACTACACATGTTAATTTTAGTGATGAAATATGCTAGAAGTAAGAAACTCCGTACTATGAATAGTTGTATGAAGTAAATGGTAATATGAATATGAATAGTGAAGTGACTATTTTTTTGCAAATGATAATAAATGATGATAAATAGTTATATGAAGAATATGCTAATATGAATAATGAAGCTTTTCTTTGCAGGTGATGATAGTGATGAAGTTATGCTAATATGAATAATGAAGTTTTTCTTTGCAGATGAGGATAATGATGACGTTTATATATTTACTATTAGTTAAGAGATGCTATGTAGTTATTTAAATATTTGTTGCAGTTCGTTTTGACATTATGTCTTATGTCGAATGGTATAATGACTGAATGTTTTGGAAAGGACAGCTAGAGTGCATACATATTGAGTACACGTTTCATTACCTGTTAATTCGAAGTTCACTACTTTTCAGCATAATATGCGTTTCTTCTTTCAGCTCGATAATCCATTTTGTATTTTTTCCAGGAGAAGCTAATCATGAAATTAATGTGTTATGAGCAGTTAGTCATTAAACCTGTTCTAGTACTTGCATATTTTACCTATTTGTGTGTATCATTCATGAATGTGATCACATTTACTCTACTTGTTTCATAACCTTGCTACAGCTGACTCATGACGAATGACGTTATTAATCCTTATTTCCAGAAATAAGTCAAAAGCAAATATTTTCATGCCCCAGCAATTAATCATCGATCCCAACGCAATGCACTGCTAGCACAAAAAAAATTTATAACCAGTCCCAGCTTTTACCAGTATACAACCAAATAATGCTACCAGTTTAAGATATATTTCTAGTTCTAAATAAAATACAAATTTCTCAGATGTATTGATTCCATTATATCTATGTATCATTGGACTACAGACCTTGAGTAATAGTTACAGTGTGTTACATTTTAAATATGTCCTATGTCACTTGAACGATGAGTTCTGAGTAACACTGAATGATGTTTTGTAATAATGCATAAATGCTATGCCAATGATTACTATAATGTGATGAGCTATGAATGATGTTTTGTAACAGTGCATAAATCATTTTAAATATGTCTTACGTCACTTACATGATATCATATATAAACACCAGTAGCTTGATACTACACTCAGTAACTCCTGTTTTGAATGATGACTTGTGAATAATAGTGAATAATGTTTTGTAAAACTATATGAATACTTTGTAACTGGCCAATGAGTGCCAATAATTACTATATTGAGATGACTTATGAATAATGTTCTGTAATACTCCATACATACTACTTAAATGCTGTGTAAATAGACAATGAATGCCAATAATTACTCAAATCGGTTGATAGACTAGTGTAATTCTCAATGATGACTAGCATAAGACTTAATGTCCTTCACCTTGTGACCTAATTACCAGAAATTACTGCAATATCCGTTTGTCCTGTCCATCCTGTGATCATGGAGCACTATGTTTGGTCTTTGCACTAATTCTACGTTGATGTAAGAGTATGGATTCTGCAAGAATGTGGTGTTGACATATCAAGCTGTCCACCACCTTGAACGATGGAGATGTTATTATGGTCCTATTGTTTGGTGTACCTAATGTACTACCAAAATGATAACATTGAATATTAATACAACATTTCAGTGTCTGGGCTACACTGATTAATACTTCAGGGAAGAGAACTTAAGATTGCCTCACTTGGTGTTGTGCTTCTGTAGAAAGATATGGACTTTCGGTGCAACTACGTGCAACGTACTGTGCTACAACCTTGATGCAATCCTTCCCATTCCTTTCCTAGTTCTTGTAAAATGCTAAAGATTTTTACAGTGCGTGTGCACTTTATTTCAATCCATGATATGTTGTAAATATGCTAAAGACTTCTGCAGTGCGTGTGCACTTTGTCATTTGTTAATATCTTTTGTACTCATTGCGTATACTTTTTGTCATTTCTTGATATATTCTGTACTCAGTGCGTGTGTACTCTATTTCATTACTTAATATGTTCTGCACTTATCAATAATGTATATACTCTGTGACTTTAGACTTAGTAACTAAATAGATTTTAGAAAAATTCGTTGTTCATGGCAAGTCCAATTGACTCACCATCGCTGCAAAATTTTTGCCCCCACCCCCCCCCAAGTGGAGGGTTATGTAAGAGGTCCGAGCAGATGTAATTTTGATGTATTGCTCACGCGCTGCCTGCGATATGCAACGTATAAGAGAATCTCAGACCAGAGAGCAGTGTTGACTGCAGTAGGAACTGTGTAGCTGTAGCAGTAAGTTGTTGCTAGCGAGCAGTCTGGTCTGCTGCATCGTGTTGGCTGGGCCGGTCGTGGTGCAGTGATGCCGGAGCCTGAGCATTATTGTGTAAGGTAAAAAGCAGCCTCGCGCATATGTAGTATTGTTATCTCAAGTCCCATGAAAATGTTTTAAAAATCTCCTAATAATAATCTTTCTCATAAAAAGTAACTTTTGACAACCATTCATTTCAATTTAAAATATTTACTAATTTCTCCAATCCATGATCATCCCGATTATTGCAAAAGAAAAATCAGTTGTTTCCTTTTATAAATGACAAATCTATCGGCCAGCATTGCACAGGGCTGTGCCAAAAAAATTTATTGTAAGAGCAAATATATATGCGTTTTCCGGCGACTTCATTGAGGTAAGAATTTTCCTTTTTTATTCAGAATGATCTTTCAGGGCCATGACGCAGCACTGCCGACGTCCAAAATTTACCAGGTTAAATTCACAGTCAATTATTGAAAAATTATAAGTGAGCGACAATTTAATTGAGAGGTTAGTTACATTGTATATTACCAGGTTACTGAATTTATTTTTTGTTGGGACGTTACACTGAATGTCAACGACATAATTATATTTTTTACCGTTGAGAGGTTTAGGAATTTTTCTGTTTTGAGGATACACTAAATGTGAATGAATTTTGTGGGGAGGTTACACTCTTACTGGTGTCGATGGTCCAGCAATTAAATAAAATCACAGGGAAACAGTAGATTCCTACTTCACGAAAGTTGGTTACGAACAAAAACATAGCTCGAGAGATATTCACTTCCAAACGCGTACTTCGTCTTCACTGCTGAAGCCACGGGAATCTCACAAGCACACAAATCGGCACTCCGAAGTAACTCTATCTCTCGCGATCATGCGCAAACCGCTCCACTCCAAATCTTTCCCGGGACTGTGCGTCCGTCGAGCCGTCGCGTTCCGGGATCCCCTGGGCCGCGTGCCGAACTGTCCCGTCTCCTCTCCGGAAACTCGCTTCCATCAAATGTTCAAATGTGTGTGAGATCTTGTGGGACTTAACTACTAAGGTCATCAGTCCCTAAGCTTACACACTACTTAACCTAAATTATCCTAAGGACAAACACACACAATCCCGAGGGAGGACCCGAGACCAGCCGTCGCTTCCATCCAGTCTCCCCATTCACGAGCGCTGTGATTGGCTCGAGCGCTCGCGCTATGTCTTCAAGCCAACGTACCCACACAACATAATGAAACACATTTAAGTACTTGAAATTAAATATATATTGCTACGGCTGGACCATAAACACGCTCTAACACATATAATTAAATAGATAAACAATCGAATAAACATATATCAAATGAAAAGAAGCAAAAGGTAGGCCAGGAGACTAATGTCTCTGTGATTTCTAAAACACAGTAAATATTTGACCAGTTTCTTCATGAATAGCATACATAGTATATAAACAAAGACGTAGATATATAAATATGTTTATAAGCGTGCTGGGACAGTTTATCGTGTAACTGTGGAGTACTTACGGCCTGATGCGATCGATAGTAATCGGCCACTTTGACCTCCAATAACTCATGTACTATTCGCGTTACACACCTGTAATTGACACCTATTTAGTTCTACACTAATAGCTCTCTAAAGACACAGCGATCGACAAAATCGGATGAAGCGTTTATATTTTGGAAATTCGTTTCTGGGTGTTACTTGTGTAATTTACCGTCAGATACTAAACTTTAAACTAATAAAGATATTGAAAATCTGATTACATCATCAGAACCGTCGTGCAAATAATGGCAATGTACATGTTTCTATTTGAGGTATCATGATTCATCTGGCTACTATTAATTTCTATTCGAACTGTGAAATGTCTGCCTTTAAGGTTTCACAACCCCCATGAACCATGGACCTTGCCGTTGGTGGGGAGGCTTGCGTGCCTCAGCGGTGCAGATGGCCGTACCGTAGGTACAACCACAACGGAGGGGTATCTGTTGAGAGGCGAGACAAACGTGTGGTTCCTGAAGAGGGGCAGCAGCCTTTTCAGTTGTTGCAGGGGCAACAGTATGGATGATTGACTGATCTGGCATTGTAACAATAACCAAAACGGCCTTGCTGTGCTGGTACTGCGAATAGCTGAAAGCAAGGGGAAACTACAGCCGTAATTTTTCCCGAGGGCATGCAGCTTTACTGTATGGTTAAATGATAATGGCGTTCTTGGGTAAAATATTTCGGAGGTAAAATAGTCCCCCATTCGGATCTCCGGGCGGGGACTACTCAAGAGGACGTTGTTATCAGGAGAAAGAAAACTGCCATTCTACGGATCGGAACGTGGAATGTCAGATCCCTTAATCGAGCAGATAGGTTAGAAAATTTAAAAAGGGAAATGGATAGGTTAAAGTTAGATGTGGGAATTAGTGAAGTTCGGTGGCAGGAGGAACAAGACTTTTGGTCAGGTGAATACAGGGTTATAAATACAAAATCAAATAGGAGTAATGAAGGAGTAGGTTTAATAATGAATAAAAAATAGGACTGCAGGTAAGCTAATACAAACAGCATAGTGAACGCATTATTGTGGCCAAGATAGACACGAAGCCCACGCCTGCTACAGTTTATATGCCAACTAGCTCTGCAGATGACGAAGAAATTGATGAAATGTATGATGAAATCAAAGAAATTATTCAGATAGTGAAGGGAGACGAAAATTTAATAGTCATGGGCGACTAAAATCCGGTAGTAGGAAACGGGAGAGAAGGAAACATAGTAGGTGAATATAGATTGGGGGGAAGAAATGAAATAGGAAGCCGTCTGGTAGAATTTTGCACAGAGCACATCATAGCTAACACTTGGTTAAAGAATCATAAAAGAAGATTGTATACATGTATACATGAAAGAATCCCGGAGATACTAAAAGGTATCAGATAGATTATATAATGGAAAGACAGAGATTTAGGAACCAGGTTTTAAACTGTAAGACATTTCCAGGGGCAGATGTGGACTCTGACCACAATCTATTAGTTATGAACTGCAGATTAAAATAGAAGAAACTGCAGAAAGGTGGGAATTTAAGGAGATGGGACCTGGATAAACTGACTAAACCAGAGGTTGTTCAGAGATTCAGGGAGAGCATAAGGCAACAATTGATAGCAGTGGGGGAAAGAAGTACAGTAGAAGAAGAATGGGTAGCTCTGAGGGATGAAGTAGTGAAGGCAGCAGAGAATCAAGTAGGTAAAAAGACGAGGGCTAGTAGAAATCCTTGGGTAACAGAAGATATATTGAATTTAATTGATGAATGGAGAAAATATAAAAATGCAGTAAATGAAGCAGGCAAAAAGGAATACAAACGTCTCAAAAATGAGATCGACAGGAAGTGCAAAATGGCTAAGCAGGGATGGCTAGAGGACAAATGTAAGGATGTAGAGGCTTATCTCACTAGGGGTAAGATAGATACTGCCTACAGGAAAATTAAAGAGACCTTTGGAGAAAAGAGAACCACTTGTATGAATATCAAGAGCTCAGATGGAAATGCAGTTCTAACCAAAGAAGGGAAAGCAGAAAGATGGAGGGAGTATATCTTTATACAAGGGCGATGTACTTGACGACAATATTATAGAAATGGAAGAGAATGTAGATAAAGATGAAATGGGAGATACGATACTGCGTGAAGAGTTTGACAGAGCACTGAAACACCTGAGCCGAAACAAGGCCCCGGGAGTAGTCAACTTTCCATTAGAACTACTGACGGCCTTGGGAGAGCCAGTCCTGACAGAACTCTACCATCTGGTGAGGAAGATGTATGAGACAGGCCAAGTACCCTCAGACTTCAAGAAGAATATAATAATTCCATACCCAAAGAAAGCAGGTGATGACAGATGTGAAAATTACCGAACTATCAGTTTAATAAATCACAGCTGCAAAATACTAACAAGAATTCTTTACAGACGAATGGAAAAACTGGTAGAAGCCGACATCAAGGAAGATCAGTTTGGATTCCGTAGAAATATTGGAACACGTGAGGCAATGCTGACCTTGCGACTTATCTTAGAAGGAAGATTAAGGAAAGGCAAACCTACATTTCTAGCATTTGTAGACTTAGAGAAAGCTTTTGACAATGTTGACTGGAATACTCTCTTTCAAATTCTGAAGGTGGCAGGGGCAAAATACAGGGAGCGAAAGGCTATTTACAATTTGTACAGAAACCAGATGGCAGTTATAAGAGTCGAGGGGCATGAAAGGGAAGCAGTGGTTGGGAAGGGAGTGACACAGAGTTGTAGCCTCTCCCCAATGTTATTCAATCTGTATACTGAGCAAGCAGTAAAGGAAACAAAAGAAAAATTCGGAGTAGGTATTAAAATCCATGGAGAAGAAATAAAAACTTTGAGGTTCGCCGATGACATTGTAATTCTGTCAGAGACAGCAAAGGACTTGGAAGGGCAGTTGAATGGAATGGACAGTGTCTTGAAAGGAGGATATAAGATGAACATCAACAAAAGCAAAACGAGGATAATGGAATGTAGTCGAATTAAGTCGGGTGATGCTGAGGGAATTAGATTAGGAAATGAGACACTTAAAGTAGTAAAGGAGTCTTGCTATTTGGGGAGCAAAATAACTGATGATGGTCGAAGTGGAGAAGATATAAAATGTAGACTGGCAATGGCAAAGAAAGCATTTCTGAAGAAGAGAAATTTGTTAACATCGAGTATAGATTTAAGTGTCAGGAAGTCGTTTCTGAAAGTATATGTATGGAGTGTAGCCATGTATGGAAGTGAAACATGGACGATAAATAGTTTGGACAAGAAGGGAATAGAAGCTTTCGAAATGTGGTGCTACAGAAGAATGCTGAAGATTAGATGGGTAGATCACATAACTAATGAGGAGGTATTGAATAGAATTGGGGAGAAGAGGAATTTGTGGCACAACTTGACAAAAAGAAGGGACCGGTTGGTAGGACATGTTCTGAGGCATCAAGGGATCACAAATTTAGCATTGGAGGGCAGCGTGGAGGGTAAAACTCGTAGAGGGAGACCAAGAGAAGAATACACTAAGCAGATTCAGAAGGATGTAGGTTGCAGTAGGTACTGGGAGAAACTTGCACAGGATAGGGTAGCATGGAGAGCTGCATCAAACCAGTGTCAGGACTGAAGACCACAACAACAACAACAACAACAACAACAAGGTTTCACAAAGTCCGCCATCTTTGGCACTCCCGGCGTGTCTCCTCCATTGTCACAAAGCACCGTCCTCGTCACAGTGGAATTCCCAGCCACGCGTCTGGATCACGCGCTGGGGCTTCCCCCCTCACCTCTCGTCCGGCTAACGTTTGGCACACATGTGTTTGCCGCCGGGTCCCGGCTTTGACGAGCGTCCAGTGCGGCCGCCACAACTCCGAACATAGAATATTCCCAGGGCCCCACAACTCGGCCGTTACCTCACATACCATGTCGAACATGCCTGGGGTATATTGAAAAGGGCTGTTTATGGACGACGTGGTGAACTTGTGGATAGTATGCCACGACGAACACAGGCATGCATCAATGCAAGAGGACGTGCTACTGGTTATTAGAGGTACCGTTGTGTACAACAATATGGACCACCACCGCTGTAGGTCTCACTGTGCGGTGGTACAACATACAATATGTGGTTTTCATCAGCAATAAAAAGGGCGGAAATTATGTTGATCGCCATTCCAATTTTCTGTACAGGTTCCGGTAGTCTCGGACCGAGATGCTGAACTGTTTTTAATGTATGCATACTAGAGGCCAATGTTAAAATACCCAGACTCGTAAACAGGGGTCGACAAGAGGCTCGTGAACAATTGGAATTGCAGAAAATAGTTATACTAAATTCTTGCAGACTGTTTCAATGGATTCTTGGATGACATAATTAATTTAGTGCTAACCGTTATCATTATGTCCATACCATGTAGAAATGAAAGGGGCAATACGTAATAGTAATAATATTAATAATAATGATAGTAATACAAAAGAGAGAGAGCAGCAGAAACAGTCGTAGCTCGCGGTCACCTACCTGCAGGTAGAGGATGACCTTGCAGAGCCCAGTGCCCATGAACCAGGTCTCCGTGACGTCCCACAGCACTGTGGGGGGCAGGCAGATGAGGATCACCATGAAGTCGGCGACGGCGAGGTTGACGATGAAGTAGTTGGTGACGGTGCGCATGGCGTGGTTGCGGTACACGGCGAGACACACCAGCGCGTTCCCCACCAGCCCCGCCACGAACACCACGGAGTGCATCGCTATGAGTCCCCACTCGTAGTCCTTTGGGTAGATGTGTTGGTACACCATCTCCCAGTACTCGACGTCCGGGATGCAATAGTCATTGGTGCACTCCATGGTAGTCGTCTCGTAGTCGTCCGTCGTGGTAACGTTCACCGTGGACGGGACGTCGGTGGCGTCCGTCCAGAGGTCAGACGTGTCGGTCCACATGGAGTAACTGTAGCTGCTGTCATTCGACGGTATCTCCCACGTGCTCAGCGGCCCCCACGTTCCGTCTGTCGTGACGTTCTCCATAGCAACCTCTAGGTCACACTGTCCAGCGTCACAACCGCTCCTGCACTCCCATGACTACGTCTACTGTACGTCACCGACACTGACGAAAGGCGTCAAACACCTACGCACCTGCAGGTAATACCCGAAGTTCCTCTCCATAGTAACGTTCTCCTACCAAACCGTCACTAACTAAATCATTTTAATATTATTAAATCGGAACTATTTTTGATTCCCAATCACCACGCAACTTGACATGGAGGAAAATGAAACCATTTCCCGAAAGTAGTACCACGGATTTTCTGTGTATAGGTATTTACTGTCTTGTGATTTTCAAATACAAAAATGACAAACTGAAGATAAGGATCAAAACCGAAGCAGCTGAATATTACAGACTACACAGACAATATTCTAACATAAATTTGAAGCCTTTCGAATAGTGTAATTTTTCAATTAAACTCTCCCTTTATTTTAAGATACACGACACTCTCTTGCGTTCTATATTTTGATGATGGGGGAGGGTGGTTGTAGTTTTGCTTAGCGATGCTCAAACGTCAGGATTCCTGCAAAGGAAAGAAAGAGACGGAAAGTTACAATTGAACAAAACCAACTGCACATTTGATTTTTGTGAGTGATAAGGTGTATAAGCGCTGGTGTGTGTGTGTGTGTGTGTGTGTGTGTGTGTGTGTGTGTGTGTGTGTGAGGGTGAGTGAGTGAGTTTGTTTGTTTTGGATTTAGTTTGATTGTTTTCAGACTGATATTTTAATAGCATCAATAACATTTTCACGGATTTCGAAAGCAAATTCCAACAAATTACATTTTAGTCGTAGCTGCAGCTAGTTTACAAATTAAAAAGAAGTCTTTTAAGCATAGTGTGAAAAAATATCACAAAAAACATTTATACATAAATGTTTTAGTGCATAATTTTCCGGTGCATTTGAAAGTTTGGTTAGAAAACTTGGTTATTTTGCATGTGGTAAGGTATCATCTTGATTACTTGTCAGTAAAATTGTTCTGGGCTGTTGATCGCATTGTCAGTATATGAAATTGTCCGAAGTTTCGGCCACTGTTTCAAGTCGCCTTATTCAGGGCTCTGTGCAGAGGCGACTAAGTCAACATGTCATTTATCATTATCGTTGTGAAATATCACAATGCACACATACAAGATTGACTACACTGGGACAGAATAACTATTTAAATAAAAAATTAATTTTTAGTACAAGAAATTTTAAATCGGAGATAATACCGATAAAATAATTTCTCCTATCCCCATACAGATTTCTAACCCAGTACCGACAGTTCTTAAAATTTTTGACTGTGAGTTTTTTATAGCTCTGAAAATTCTTGTAAAATTTATAACGAAAAACGTGGGCGCAAGTAACAGATAATAGTCAGGTGGTGAACTATTGATGCATTAATTATGTTTTGCAATCGCCCTCCATATTTCGTTTGAATCATACAAGTATTTTCATTCACAAATTTTCACAACTATATGAATGGGTTTAGGAATCCGTATGGGCCTGGGAGAAATTATTTTAGACTTTTTAGTGCGATTTAAACACGTGTTATATTAAAAATTTATTTTTACATAAGTAATTTTTTTCTGCTTTTTAAAATGGTGTGTGTGAAATTTTAAAAATGATTCCAACATCATTACGAGGTTATGACAGACACGTGTGATATATTTTAGATTTAGCTTAGCTTCTCTTCACCTGAGTAAACCAGTATGTTGCTTGCTACTCCGTATATTTCGCGGAAAAACCATGAAGGCAAAAAATTTGATTCGAGCTGACACAAAATCTTACAGCAACCATTCTTCTCAAGAAATATTCCGAACTGGAACAGCCAAAGGGGGAAATAATAGCGGTACATGTCACGGTTGCATGATGTTGTCCAACAGATTAGGTGTGTGTGGTATACGTTGATCACCACATTGTATTTGTGAACTTCAACGTTAGTTTGAACTGAGTATGCAAAAACGGTAATTACGATTGAATACATTTTTATTTCCATTTCAGCATTTTATTTCCAGTGATCTGGAGTAGACAAACAGAAACAGCAATTGACGAAAGACTGCTGACGAAAAAAATTATTACGTGATTTAACTGGTGGGTGGCTATTTTTGCAGCAAGGCCTTTACTTAGTTTTCATTTACACATTGTGTGACAGTGGGTAGAAGTCGTAGAATTTTCAGTAGCGCATTGCTCTTAATAGTTCAGTAAATTAATTTGTAAAACTGGAAGACAAGTAAGAAGGAAACACAAAATTTTCGGATAACTGTGTCATAATCCAAATAAATAACTGGTCTATAGATCTTAGTATCTGCAGTTTGTTTTCGTGGCTTGGATATTGCATAGAAATCAGTAGGAAGTGAGCAGAATTTGCGTTTTCTGAAGCTTACAGTTTGTGGCGTCCTTACGCGAAAGGGAATGTAACACAGCCGCATAATGCAAATGATGAGAGATATTCACGGCAACAAACATATAAATGAAGCAGTACGTGTTACGATTTAAAATGTTATCGCACAGGTGCATTACACATTTGGTGCTTAATTTTTGCGTACATGTAGTATCTAAAAATATATCACGTATCTATATCATAACCGATAAAGATTTTATAAGAATACTGACTCTTTTTACCGAAAACGAAACAGGGATTCACTAAAACATTTGAAGATCCAATGTTTCTTAACACTTTCAGACAGATTGGCTATCATTGTGTACATTAAATTTTGCTGTCTCTTAGTTGGAACAGAAATATTCTTTCTCATTCTCAATGTCATGTAGAAATTTGTGAATGTTTGTTCTTTTTATCACGTATAAGGGCTGCCAACTATTGGGCTTCTCTTAAAAATTTCAACAAATTAATGTAGCAGTGTGCAGCAGCTGGTGACCTTCAGAATACACGTAAGTGGTTGGTTGGTTATATTCTATTGCATAATTGAATATTATTATTATTGATATATCGCATGTTAATTATTGAATGGTTATTTTATTTATTACAACAGCAAATGTTTCGAAATTAGTTATTTTAGTCCTTAAAACGAAGCTAAGCGTGCGAAATAGATGACGAGGGGGTACATACATTTATATAAATCTTACATCTAAAATCACTATAAAAACCACTTAAGAGCATTACAGAAAAAAGAAAAGTTTTCCTTCCCCAAGAAAAATTTAGCTATGAAAGGCTTAAAATAGTGTAAAAATTTCTTTCATTTAATTATTTATGTCTGATTTAGACAAATAATACTTCTTTCGTTATTAACAGATTATTACTTTACTTTATTAGACGGAATTACGTCCACAAAAGCGAAATGCTGTTTGAAATGCATTTTCTGGACAGCGGCCAAGTTTCGTAGTAGTGAACATCCCTGTCTCACAGGTCACTAGCCGCCCAATTTCTTTATTCTGCAATTAGTACAGGAAGACACAATAGGAACCGAGACATGGATTCGCGTTCCCCTTGTTAGACTTCTACGGCGGAAGCCAATACGTGTATAACAAGCAAATTCTTTAGAAGTGCTACTACGTCTGTCAAACTGCAATGCGGTTCTGATGTGAACTAATGAAAGACTACCGATCTAATGGCAGTTATGGGTGCTACGTCCCTGCCGCTGAAAGATTTTGATACAATGCCGCTAGTGTTTTAGTGACGGAGTAAGTACTTGCTTCTGTCTCATTCATGTTTTCCAATACTGGAGAAAATGTTTATTGCTTTCTAACAATTTATACTGAAATTAAGATTTTTTGAAGGTGTCAAAAATGGTTCAAATTGCTCTGAGCACTATGGGACTTAACTTCTGAGGTCATCAGTCCCCTAGAACTTAGAACTAATGAAACCTAACTAACGTAAGGACATCACACACATCCATGCCAGAGGCTGGATTCGAACCTGCGACAGTAGCGGTCGCGTGGTTGCAGACTGTAGCGCCTAGAACCGCTCGGCCACTTCGGCCGGCTTTCAAGGTATCCTACTCAGTTACGCGTTTCGTTCGCGGTGGAAATGAAATGTAAATCCCTCGGGCATTGTCAGTTTAAAGCTATGTTGGCTGATACTCGATCATGACGGTTGAATTTTATGAGCAAATGATCGGAGCACACGCCATTGCATGCCAACACAGAGAACCACTGCAGTATGATACACGGTAAAACAGGGATAGATGGCCATGATGTTTTCAGATGTCAATGTCAAACCCTAATACACACAAAAAAAAAACTGGGAAATTTACATATATTTCTCTATATATTCATAAAAAGACTTTCTTAAACGAAATTTCAGTCCAACGGTAACTGATTCGGCCCCGTCCACACCTTTTCCTGCCTTCCCTATGTCCCACATTTCAGTGGGAATCGCCAGCTGTCCCGGCGAGTACTGGCGCTGTGGGGACCTCACTGCTCCTCCGTCCTCAGCAAACTGCCTGACACACGACCACCCGGAAACACTAGAGGTCGCTCCAAAGATAGTACCGCAGTACTTGCTATCGATAAGCTCTGCTGCTGCCACTGACGGACAGACAAGTCGAGCAAACGTAGAGGCGCTATTGAACAGACTAAGAAAACGAGAGATGACAATCGCAATACACGATGCCAACCTGTCAATGGTACCAAGACGAGCCGGAACACGGCCCAATAATAATTTGAAATTGTTTTCGTTGGAATTCCTGTAATTGTCCTTGATTCATAATCAATTACAAGCGCCAGTTTTCTGGAAACTGATCAGTTATGCATAGTTCTCCGCGAAAGTATCGCTAACGCTCGACGCCTTCACCAGTGTTAACGATGTTTCTTTCCCGAGTGAGATGAATACGAAGAAATGTCACTACCGCAAACCTGCTTTCGCGCGGTGCTCCGGGTGTTCAAAATATCTGTGTTTCATATGTTTCTACGATCGGTATCAACGTACCAAATCTTCCTGAAGAATAAAAATATGACTAAAATAGAAGAATTAATATAAGAATTGATATTAGAATGAAATATCAGAACACGAGAATGTACAAAGATAGCAAACCATAACATAACATAAGCACATAACCACGTATGCTGAGGGAAAGAGAGAAGTCCTAGAGTTGCTTGTCCTGGTATGCAGTTGGGTAGATAGGATGACGTGTACTACGTCAGACGGTAACAAGATGTCACTCTGAGAATTTGGGCGTCCGGCGTTGCGCGGAGCACCACAGTCCTGCCTCCTCATAGTGAGGAGCCGCTGCTTGGGAAAAAAGTTTGTGCGATGGGGTTCGTGATATCCCGCCGACTAACAGCTATTCCGTTACATCGAGTTTCCCCACACGGGAGGAGCACGTCTGTGTATTCCGAAAACGTGTACCGAACCATGTTTACTGTATCAGAGACGAACAGGCATTGGAAAAAATGATAAACGGATGTTTAATTATGTTTCCTTTCGCATTGTCCATAATTTGACCACATCAATCCTAACTCAACTGTTCAAGCAGGTGTGGATGAGTTAAACATCTGAATTGTACAGTCGTAAAACGAAAACTGTACGTTTCCGGACATAGATTCTTGCTCAAAATATGACGTACTCGCTCCCCTCTACAAGTCCTAGAAGTTTGTAAAGGGAATTTACCAATACCCTATATAATAAATGTGTGACACTTATTGTGAAATCAAGTTGTAATTTTAAAATCGGATAACGGCCTTGTATCCCCCAATTTGATAAGAAACGTTTGTACAGTAACCTTCTACCGACGTGGGTAGACAAATGAAAATAACAAAAACAAAATAAAATTAATGTAAATAATAATCAGCTTAATTAATATAAACAATAATCAGGTTTCCAACAGAGGCAACAAAATTAAGACACTAAGACGCTAAGGACGCTATCGACAAACACCATTTTATCTGAGGATGTCGCGTGGTAAAATACATACAAAGTACCTCGAAAATACCTCGGAAACTTGTTAGGAAATGAAAGTTGCAGTGGGAATATCACCACAAGAACTCAAAATGCAGGAGTAACAACAACATCCTATTTCAAATGCAAATAAATCACAGATGGCTATTTAATAGTCACCATGATAACTCGGTTTTTCCAGAATTGCATAGAAAAAGAAACTGCTATTTAGTACATTAATTTTTCAATAGACCTAATATACACTCCTGGAAATTGAAATAAGAACACTGTGAATTCATTGTCCCAGGAAGGGGAAACTTTATTGACACATTCCTGGGGTCAGATACATCACATGATCACACTGACAGAACCACAGGCACATAGACACAGGCAACAGAGCATGCACAATGTCGGCACTAGTACAGTGTATATCCACCTTTCGCAGCAATGCAGGCTGCTATTCTCCCATGGAGACGATCGTAGAGATGCTGGATGTAGTCCTGTGGAACGGCTTGCCATGCCATTTCCACCTGGCGCCTCAGTTGGACCAGCGTTCGTGCTGGACGTGCAGACCGCGTGAGACGACGCTTCATCCAGTCCCAAACATGCTCAATGGGGGACAGATCCGGAGATCTTGCTGGCCAGGGTAGTTGACTTACACCTTCTAGAGCACGTTGGGTGGCACGGGATACATGCGGACGTGCATTGTCCTGTTGGAACAGCAAGTTCCCTTGCCGGTCTAGGAATGGTAGAACGATGGGTTCGATGACGGTTTGGATGTACCGTGCACTATTCAGTGTCCCCTCGACGATCACCAGTGGTGTACGGCCAGTGTAGGAGATCGCTCCCCACACCATGATGCCGGGTGTTGGCCCTGTGTGCCTCGGTCGTATGCAGTCCTGATTGTGGCGCTCACCTGCACGTCGCCAAACACGCATACGACCATCATTGGCACCAAGGCAGAAGCGACTCTCATCGCTGAAGACGACACGTCTCCATTCGTCACTCCATTCACGCCTGTCGCGACACCACTGGAGGCGGGCTGCATGATGTTGGGGCGTGAGCGGAAGACGGCCTAACGGTGTGCGGGACCGTAGCCCAGCTTCATGGAGACGGTTGCGAATGTTCCTCGCCGATACCCCAGGAGCAACAGTGTCCCTAATTTGCTGGGAAGTGGCGGTGCGGTCCCCTACGGCACTGCGTAGGATCCTACGGTCTTGGCGTGCATCCGTGCGTCGCTGCGGTCCGGTCCCAGGTCGACGAGCACGTGCACCTTCCGCCGACCACTGACGACAACATCGATGTACTGTGGAGACCTCACGCCCCACGTGTTGAGCAATTCAGCGGTACGTCCACCCGGCCTCCCGCATGCCCACTAAACGCCCTCCCTCAAAGTCCGTCAACTGCACATACGGTTCACGTCCACGCTGTCGCGGCATGCTACCGGTGTTAAAGACTGCGATGGAGCTCCGTATGCCACGGCAAACTGGCTGACACTGACGGCGGCGGTGCACAAATGCTGCGTAGCTAGCGCCATTCGACGGCCAACACCGCGGTTCCTGGTGTGTCCGCTGTGCCGTGCGTGTGATCATTGCTTATACAGCCCTCTCGCAGTGTCCGGAGCAAGTACGGTTGGTCTGACACACCGGTGTCAATGTGTTCTTTTTTCCATTTCCAGGAGTATATGTATAAAAAATTATTTTTGTTGCAATTACTACAGAAATATAAACGGATTGAGTGCCAAATAGGAGGAACAAAGTTAGAACAGGTGGACGGTTTCTAGTACTTAGGATGCATATTCTCACAGGATGGCAACATAGTGAAAGAACTGCAAGCGAGGTTTAGCAAAGCTAATGCAGTGAGCGCTCAGCTACGATCTACTCTCTTCTGCAAGAAGGAAGTCAGTACCAAGACTAAGTTATCTGTGCACCGTTCAATCTCTCGACCAACTTTGTTGTATGGGAGCGAAAGCTGGGTGGATTCAGGTTACCTTATCAACAAGGTTGAGGTTACGGATATGAAAGTAGCTAGGAAGATTGCAGGTACTAGTAGATGGGAACAATGGCAGGAGGGTGTCCACAATGAGGAAATCAAAGAAAAACTGGGAATTAACTCTATAGATGTAGCAGTCAGGGCGAACAGGCTTAGATGGTGGGGTCATGTTGCACGCATGGGAGAAGCAAGGTTACCCAAGAGACTCATGGGTTCAGCAGTAGAGGGTAGGAGGAGTCGGGCAGACCAAGGAGAAGGTACCGGGATTCGGTTAAGAATGATTTTGAAGTAATAGGTTTAACTTCAGAAGAGGTACCAATGTTAGCACTGAATAGGGGATCATGGAGGAATTTTATAAGGGGGGCTATGCTCCAGACTGAACGCTGAAAGGCACAATCAGTCTTAAATGATGATGATGATGATGATGATGATGATGATGATGACAATGATTACCACACAAGCGCGAGCGAACCAGTGGATACTAAGCAAGTATATAGTAATGGCTATAAATATAATAACAGTAACACTAGAGTCTTAATATCATACGTACAATCTCAGAACACTGGAGGAAACTGTAAGCTAATTTCGTGGATAAAATGTAGAAAGTTAGTTCTGCAAAATATCTGAGGTACTTACATTGAAATAGTATCGAGAATCATCCAGTCTTTATAAATAAACAGTGAAGTAAGCAAAGAAAGAATCAATATCAAAAAGTTTACAGAGTTACCTGAAAGATAAAACAAAAAATTAATGGGGTAAATCGACAGCCCGCATCGCAATCAAAGCGTAGGCGTTACACATATCGGAAACTTTGATAGCTGGTAGAGGATCAGTATCCAAGGGCATAAAAAAGAAGAAAAGAAATATCTAAAGAAATTATTTGACCTGGTCTTTATGCCAGATCTTTGGATAAAGGGAAAACTGTTGAATTATATCAGCTTATGATGAAATCTTGACACATTCTGAAATTGATATACTACAGACTGGCGAAAAGAATTTTCATTCTTGAAATCTGAAGAAAACTTAAGAAAAAACTGGCTTCTTTAAAGTTTATGGGATCTATAGGAAACGGGCACGTGACATCATAGTCCCACATTTAGAACAATAGTCGAATGTTATGAATTTGGCAATTATCAGAAAAGTAAAAAATAGGCACCAACTACCTAATGGTATGAACTGTTGATATGTGACAGTCTGTATTATCGTTTGCCAGGTGCCACAAAATAATCTGCCGAATATGACCACGGATTACAATAACCAGGATTGCTGAAAATACCGGTCGGGTTGGAATTTGCTTGTGTAATAACTAACAGTAACTTTCTGTTCTGATTGACTGATATATGGTTCATCACGTAGAACACGACGTGTCAATAAAATGTATGTCTCAATGATACTAAATTAAAGCAACTGCGTCGGAAAGCGTGTAAGCCATGTGCTACTTTATTTGCTCGAAATAGGATTACTGCTCTTAAATGAATTCCCTGCAACTGAATGGAATAAAAGAGGCAAACTAATTGCACGAATCCCTGAAAAGAACTTCTAGGTTCCTGCTGGAGCGCTGCTTTTTTTTGCCCGGAGGATAATCGGTACTTCCTTATTCGGTGTACCGTTACCCTTAATTAACTTACATTCGCTTCATTGGTAGTCTCAGAATGTACAATGGTAGCAGATTGCTCTCAGTAGGAGTTCTTCGAACATAGCTTTTATGTGAATCGAT
Organism: Schistocerca americana; assembly: GCF_021461395.2. Taxonomy (NCBI): domain Eukaryota; kingdom Metazoa; phylum Arthropoda; class Insecta; order Orthoptera; family Acrididae; genus Schistocerca; species Schistocerca americana. The sequence goes on from NC_060124.1 coordinate 146,573,115, forward strand.
TACTCTGAGGCTGTCCAGGCTTATATCAACGTCCGTAGCCAACCATTCTGCGTGCACTGCGTTAAAAGTCTTCTACAAAACATGCGTCACAGAGGAAAGTACATTCGACAACAGCAGTTGTTAATCTTTCCTTGACACCTATTGTAAATTATCAGTTGAACAATTTCAGTGCTGTGTTAAATTTACAACACAAACATTACACACACACACACACACACACACACATTCATACACTCACACACACGTCATATGCGGGCGCAGGAAACACTGTAACGACAAACTGAATGGATAGCTTAATACTGCCTGGAACCTGCTGTAAACTGAAAGAGCAGAAATCAACCTCGGAATTTCGACTGCGAAGTGGAGTGGAAACAGACTGATTAGTAGATTTTTTCTAGATTGAACATTTTGTTTTTCGGATGCATCTACGAGGGTAATCCCAAAAGCAAGGTCTCCTATTTTTTTTATAACTACATAGACTCGTTTATTTATATAATGGTTTACATCAGTTTACAGCTTGAAAATTTAGCTGCTATTCGACATAATTGCCATTTATGTCGATGCATTTTTGTAGACGGTGTGACAATTTTTGTACGCCCATGTCATACCAGTTCGCCGCCATGCTGTTCAGAAAGTTATGAACCTCTTCTTTCACCTCGTCCTTGGAGCTGAACCGCTTTCCGGCCAAATGTTATTTTAACAAAGGGAACAGGTGATAGTCATTGGACGCCAAGTCAGGACTATAGGTTGGGTGGGTGATAATGTTCCACTGAAACTGTTGCAGTAGAGCAAGGGTTCGCCGATCGTTGTGTGGGCGAGCGCTGTCATGGAGAATGTGTAAGCCCTTGGTCGGCATTCCTCCTCTCCGGTTCTGAATTGGCCGTTTGAGATTTTTCAGAGTCTCACGTTTCCTGTCAGTGTTAATTGTGGTCCCATCGATTCAGCTCCGACGACGAGGTGAAAGAACAGGTTCGTAACTTTCTAAACAGTATGGCGGCGAGGTGGTATGACATGGGCATACAAAAACTGCCACAGTTATGTCGAAAAAGAGCTAAATGTTCAACCTGTAAACTGATGTAAACTATTGTAGAAATAAACAGGTGTGTGTACTTATAAAAAATAGGAGACCTTACTTTTGGGATTACCCTCGCAGAACGTTTAACCAATTGATCACTTCTGTGAGAATACGTGAGGCATTAAATACACTAAGGTTAACCGGATTTATGTAGCGATATATAAAACAGGAACGAGTGAACCCTTTTGGTGTAATATCGACGAGTGCCCTCATCTATGCCGGCCTCTGTGGCCGAGCGGTTCTAGGCACTTCCGTCCGGATCCGCACCGTTGCTACGGCCACAGGTTCCAATCCTGCCTCGGCATGGATGTGTGTGATGTACTTAGGTTAGTTAGGTTTAAGTAGTTCTAGGCCTAGGGGACTGATGACCTCAGATGTTAAGTTCCATAATGCTTAGAGCCATTTGAACCATTTCTGAGTGCCGTCATAAACACCTACATTTGCAAATGCACTTAAAAATGACTCCGCGGTCCGAGACGAAGAGTATTTCCCCATCATTCTCCCCCTTTTCCCTTTCTAATAGCGAACAGTGCACAGAAAAAAACCAACTGCTAGTGAGCGTCAGAGTTTCTCTGATATTTCCCGTCGTGGTCACTTCCGGAGATGAGCGGGGGAGGATTTAATAAATTTCTTGGATTTTGTTGGAAATAATGCCTTATTAATTTGAACATTAGATTAGGCCTCTTCTTGATGCACAATGTTTCGTTTCTTGCGTATAATATACGAGTTAGACGAAGCTCCCACAACTACTATACAAACACTTGACGATATATGCTGCTCATCTTCGGACCTCCCCTAACGTAATTACTTGCTCTATGTCGTCAGGGTCCCACAATGAAAAGGAATAGCAGCTGCTCAAAATTCCCAGTTTAGGTTTGCGACATCATCGATATCTGTACGATTAAAACCAAGGCATGAAGCCGAAAACGCACAACATCTAGTCAGTCATACACAGACGGTATAAACTAAAACTTACAAAAGATCAAATATCAAGCGCATAGCATATAAAATCGATGTGGAAATCCATAATATTACTGCCCTATCTGAACTGGTTAACATCTGCAGAACCAAATAGGTATCCCTGCACAAAAGGTGGTGTGTCCAATTTCACTTGTTACGTGACTTAGGTGTAATTACTTTTCTTTCTTTCAGTGCCAACTCTGACACCTTCCTTATTCATTATGTACACCTCAACGATATTTTATATTTATCTTACATTAGTTCTGAGAGTTTATCATTTCTCCTTTTCATTAAACTCTTGTAGAGGTGACCTATAATTTTATTGTGAAACATTTTTCCGCTCTTGTGTCTACAGTCAATGTTCTACGTCACATATTGTAGTAACTTTTAAAACTGAATATAGGAAGAACCGTTATTTATAACTGTGTTTTCGTTTATTTTTCACAACAGGCATCTACTGTTGGATAGTCTTTGACATATTTACACTTTGGTCTCGTGGTTCTAGGCGCTCAGTCCGGAGCCGCGCAACTGCTACGGTCGCAGGTTCGAATCCTGCCTCGGGCATGGATGTGTGTGATGTCCTTAGGTTAGTTAGGTTTAAGTAGTTCTAAGTTCTAGGGGACTGATGACCTCAGATGTTAAGTCCCATAGTGCTCAGAGCCATTTGAACCATTTACACTTAGCTGATGATCAGTTATGACTATGATCTCAAACCCAACTCACCCTCTTTACTGCAAGGATATCTGTTTTGTTCTGTAGATGTTTAGTAGTTCATATGGGGCAGGAATTATATGAATTGCCGTATTGATAACGATATGACATATGATTAATATTTGATGTATATATGAAGTATTAATTTATACCACCTACGTACAACGGTTTAGATTTTATTCATTTCTATTTTTTCATGCTTCGTTTTGATTCATGCACATCCTATGATGAGCGTGTACCCGAAACCGTTAGTTATAATAAAAGACACTTAAACAGGGCTGCGTACCATGTATTAAAAAAAGTAATAGCAATCGTCTTCAAAAAAATATTGCCTCATCTCCTTACAATTCTTCTAGCATTCACTATCCATAAATTGATTTTCATATCCTACATACGACAGATCCTTACAGCGAAAGGTGATAATTTTGACATACAGGATTGGTCTTGATCACAATATATCTATTATTCCATGTGACAAGTTTCGGCTACAGCTATAATACCATCAAAATAAAATTTGAGGTATAGATACAATGTATCGTGAGAACAATGGTACTGTACGTATCAGTGAGCCTGGCACACAGCACCCGCATATTGAAGCGCAGGCTTTGGATGTGGGGGTGATGTTTGTCTGGTGGTTCTGCAAGTGCGGGTTTGTAATTAATCTTCATTTGATGAAATAATTAATTACACTACTGGCCATTAAAATTGCTACATGACGAAGATGACGTACTACAGACGCGAAATTTAACCGACAGGAAGAAGATGCTGTGTTATACAAATGATGAGCTTTTCAGAGCATTCATACAAGGTTGGCGCCGGTGGCGACACCTACAACGTGCTGACATGAGGAAAGTTTCCAATCGATTTCTCATACGCAAAAAGCAGTTGACCAGGGTTGCCTGGTGAAACGTTGTTGTGATGCCTCGTGTGAGGAGGGGAAATGCGTACCATCATGTTTCCGACTTTGATAAAGGTCGGGTTGTAGCCTATCTCAATTGCGGTTTATCGTATCGCGACATTGCTGCTCACGTTGGTCAATACACAATGACTGTTGGCAGAATATGGAATCGGTGGGTTCAGGAGGGTAATACGGAACGCCGTGCTGGATCCCAACGGCCTCGTATCACTAGCAGTCGAGATGACAGGCATCTTATCCGCATGGCTGTAACGGATTGTGCAGCTACACGTCTCGATCCATGAGTCAACAGATGGGGACGTTTGCAAGAAAACCACCATCTGCACCAACAGTTCGACGACGTTTGCAGCAGCATGGACTATCAGCTCGGAGACCATGGCTGCGGTTACCCTTGACGCTGCATCACAGACAGGAGCGCCTGCGATGGTGTACTCAACGACGAACCTGTTTGCACGAATGGCAAAACGTCATTTTTTCGGATGAATTCAGGTTTTGTTTACAGCATCGTGATGGTCGCATCCGTATTTGGCGAAACCACGATGAACGCACATTGGAAGCGTGTATTTGTCATCGCTATACTGGCGTATCACCCGGCGTGATGCTATGGTGTGCCATTGGTTACACGTCTCGGTCACCTCTTGTTCGCATTGACGGCACTTTGAACAGTGGACGTCACATTTCAGATGTGTTACGACCCGTGGCTCCACCCTTCATTCGATCCCTGCGAAACCCTACATTTCAGTAGGATAATGAACGACCGCATGTTGGAGGTCCTGTACGGGCCTTTCTGGATACAGAAGATGTTCGACTGCTGCCCTGGCAAGCACATTCTCCAGATCTCTCACCAATTGAAAACGTCTGGTCAATGGTGGCCGAGGAACTGGCTCGTCACAATAAGCCAGTCACTACTCTTGATGATTGTGGTATCGTGTTGAAGCTGCATGGGCAGCTGTACCTGTACACGCCATCCAAGCTCTGTTTGACTGAATGGCCAGGCGTATCAAGGCCGTTATTACGGCCAGAGGTGGTTGTTCTGGGTACTGATTTCTCAGGATCTATGCACCCAAATTGCTTGAAAATGTAACCACATGTCACTTCTAGTATAATATATTTGTCCGATGAATACCCGTTTATCATCTGCATTTCTTCTTGGTGTAGCAAATTTAATGGCCAGTAGTGTATAGCACCAGAGAACATACAAATACAAGAACCTTTCCTCTCAACCATTTGAAATAAACAATTCGGTAATCTACTGACTCAACAATTAAAAAGAGTATTCCGCCCCATCAATAATACAGTATAAAAAGACATCTTCTAAACACTGTGACCTGCACTAGAAATGTTGTATTTGCCAAAGTTGGTTTTCAGATTTCTAATCCACGCCTGTGAAATCTGATACAGAACAACAAACAATTGTATATGCTTCGACTTCTACAAAATGATAACTCTACATATATAGCAGTAATATAAGTTTACTTACATTATGCATTTCTATAGTAATACGACTGGACTTGAAATATGTCATATAACATAGCACACAGTGTTTCATGTACGTTACTGCTATCAAATCTTAGGCAGTGACAATTCTCGATGTTTGACGTAACTGTCACATAGTGTATCATTATAAAGAACTGTCAGCGGCCCCATATCACTCCAACAGCACATGCCCCACGCCATTACAGAGCCTCCACCAGTTTGAATAGTCCCCTGCTGACACGCAGAGTCCATAGATTGACGAAGTTGTCTCCATAACCGTACACTACATCCGATCTACGCAATTTGAAATGAGACTCGTCCGACCAGGCAACATGTTTCCAGTCATCAACAGTCCATTGTCGGTGTTGATGGGCTCAGGCGAGGCGTAAAGCTTTGTGTTGTGCAGTCATGAAGGTACACGAGTGGTCTTTCGGTTTCGAAAGCCCATATCGACAATGTTTCGTTTAATGATTCGCGCGCTGACACTTGTTGATGGCCTAGCATTGAAATCTGGAGCCATTTGCGGAAGGGTTGTGCTTGTGTGACGTTCAACGATTGTTTTCAGTCGTCATTGGTTCCGGAAAAGAAAACTGAGGATGTGTTAGATGACGACAAGTTTGGCTTTAGTGAAGGTAAAGGCACTAGAGAGGAAGGTCTGACGTTGCAGTTGATAATGGAAGCTAGATTGAAGAAAAATCAAAACACATTAATCGGATCTGTCGACCTGGAAAAAGCGTTCAACAATGTAAAATGGTGCAAGATGTTCGAAATTCTAAGAAAAATTGGTGGAAGCTCTAGGGAAAAGGGGTAATATACAATATGTACAAGAATCAAGAGGCAACAATAAGGTTGGAAGACCATGAACGAAGTGCCCTGGTTAATAAATGTGTTGACAGGGATGCAGGCTTTCGCTCCTACTGTTCAGTCTAAAGATCGAAGAAGCAATGAGGGAAATACAAGAAAAGTTGACGAATGGCATCAAAATTCACGGTGAAAGGATATCAATGAAAGATTTGGTGATGACATAGTTATTATCAGTGAAAGTGCAGAAGAATTACAGGATCCATTGACTGGAGTGAACAGACGGAGCACATAATATGGACTGAGAGTAAATCAAATAAAGACTGGGTTATGAGAAGTATCACGCGGGTACGAAGTTGATCAGGATCGATGGTCGCGAAGTACATGAAGTCAAAGAATTCTGCTATCTGGGCAGCAAAATAACCTATGAGGGACGGAGCAAGGACATCAAAAGCAGACTAGCACTGACAAAAAGGGCATTCCTGGCCAAGAGAAGTTATATAGAATAAAACATAGGCCTTACTTTGAGGAAGAAATTTCTGAGAATGTACGTTTGGTGCACAGAAATGTATGGTAGTGAAACATAGACTGTGGGAAAATCGGAACAGGAGAGAATCGAAGCCTTTGGGATTTGGTGCTACAGACGAATGTTGAAAATTAGGGGCATTGATAGGATAAGGAAAGAAACGGGTCTCCGCAGAATCGGCGAGGAAAGAAGCATGTGGGAAACACTGAAAAGAAGAAGGGACAGGATGATAGGATATCTGTTAAGGAATAAGGGGATTAACTACCATTGTACTAGATGGGGCTGTAGAGGGTAAAAACTGTAGAGATTGGAATACGTCCAACATATAATTATGGACGTAGGTTGCAATTGCTACTCTGAAGCACTCCAAAGCACTCCGTCTTCAGGCCGCAAGCGGCCCATCGGGACCATCCGACCGCAGTATCATCCTCAGGTGAGGATGCAGATAGGGGCGTGGGGTCAGCACACCGCTCTCCCGGTCGTTACGATGGTTTTCTTTGACCGGAGCCGCTACTATTCGATCGAGTAGCTCCTCAATTGGCATCACGAGGCTAAGTGCACCACGAAAAATGGCAACAGCGCATGGCGGCTGGATGGTCACCCATCCACGTGCCGGCCACGCCCGACAGCGCTTAACTTCGGTGATCTCACGGGAACCGGTGTAGCCACTGCGGCAAGGCCGTTGCCAATTGCTACTCTGAGATGAAATGAAAAGGTTGGCACAGGAGAGGAATTCGATGCGGGCCGCATCAAACCAAAGACTGATGATTGGTAAAAAAAAATGGTTTCCAACAGTCTGTGTGTCCCTTGAGTCATTGCAATTTGCTTGTCAGTTAGTGTTGACAGTTCAAGCAGTAGGTCGTGAGTGGACGATGGGATTTACCAATGTCGAAAATGCCGACATGATCGTATGCATGGAGAGTGTAGAAAGAATGCAGTTCGGTCTTGTGCGGTGTATGCGTCTAGATATCTCGGCAATTATTTATCAACCCCATCAGCCGCTTACGAAAGTGGTAGTGTTAACACCTAGACAAAGTAACAGAAGGAAACAAGTGACGACAGAACAGGGGGAAATTAGTGTTCTTGCTGCTGTTGCTGTTAACCTGCACGTTAGTTTTCGCGCAATCCCACGAGGAAGTGGCACGAGTTGGGAAAGTGTCCTACGCGTACTCCTTATTTCATCCCTATCACATCGCTCTCTATCAACAGCTGCATGGAAACGATTACAAGAATCGTGTTTACTCCTGTACATGGGCATTAGGATACCCCAGATGTATCAATTATCATGTTTAGTGATGAAGCCACATTTACCAGTCATGGTCATGTAAACCGTGAACACACATTATTCGTCTGTTGGCAATCTCTGTTGCGTTCGTCAGGTGGAGTGTCAGCGTCCATGGAGTGTAAACGTGTGGTGTGAGATAATGAACCATCAGCACACAGCCCCGTTCCTCACAGACGGAACACTTAACTCAAACAAATATGGCAGCCTCCTGACAGACCATTTTCCACGGATGCTAGAAGACGTTCCTCAGCAGATTAGGAGGAACCTATGGTACCAACATGGCAGCTGTCCAGCACATAGTGCACAGCATGTCTTAAATAACTGTTTCCAAATCGTTGGATTGGGTTCAGAGGACCAGTACCATGGCCGGCCCGTTTCCCGGCTTGGCACCTGTAGGCTTTATATGTGGCGAAAGCTGAAAGACGCTTTCACGAATTGTTTCCAGATCGTTGGATTGGACACAGAGGGCCTGTGTTTTCATCGGCCCGTTCCTCTCATTTGACGCCTCTAGACTTTTTTCTATGGGGAAAGCTGAAAGATGTTGTCTACAAGGACATCTTCGCTGAAATGCTAGCTCGAGTGCAGTTGTAGTGCCTTACCAGACTGTGCTGAGTTGTCTCGTTACTGGCCAGAAACTACAGTGCTAGTGTATGCACTTGCGTTGTTCTTTATGCCACAGGTATTTTACAAGTGTCGTTGTGGGCTCTTTTCAAAATACGATATCTCGTAAACGAATCGCGATAGTATCCCGCAAAAAGCACCGCTGAGATTCCAATTTACCCTACGTTTAGTTTATTAATGTGTAACAGGCATTGTTCCAATTAAAAAAGTGTATGTTTGCAAACAAATTACACTTTCTAAGTATTATTACAATCTGTCACACATCAATAGCACATCGAAACAGAGAGAGGGAAAGACGGTGGGGGGGGGGGGGGGCGAGAGATAGAGAGAAAGAGAGAGAGAGAGAGAGAGAGAGAGAGAGAGAGAGAGAGAGGTAGAGCGAGAGGGAGAGGGGGGAGGGAGGGGGAGGGAGAGAGAAAAGATAGAGAGATGGTGGCCAATGTTGGTACCCACACTGACCGGATAAGAGCTCAGGACGCCATGTTTTTTTTCCTATCTTGCCTTTACCGTGGCTGAACTATAAAGCGCGATACCACTGTAGTCCGCTTTTAACGCTCCCAACAATTATTTCGTCGCATAAATGTTTACAGGAAGAAATACATTAGTTTTTGGTGCATTTTGTGTGTTCATTGTCAGTTTATTTTAGATAGTTTAACATCGAAGAAAGAATAGCATTCCAAGTCGAATATGCGCCAATGATTGTAGCATTAAATATCAAGTTTTGTAGCCCAAATTTTGAGTGATGAGGCATTTGGTAAATGCATATAATACGCTTTATGTAATTTTTAGGACAATGATGAGCAGTCCACACAGTTACAATATTAACAGTAAAAATATAGCGATGGTGGCTTTATGCATCTTATATTTCCCATAAATGAAGAAAGAGGCAAAATGATGAAAATTATAAAGGCGGTTTGTGAAAATCAACAAATAATTCGCTTCAGTGTGGAGTACGTTCGTTGTGCTGTGATGCGTAGATAGTAATGTCTAACCAATAACTTTTCGTTATATCCACTATTGTTTTAAGACTACTAAGTGTTGCATTGTACAATTTCTATGATTCTAGCATAATATCAAATAAAAAAAAGCCACACTTATCATACTATGATATTAGTAGCCCACAAGCACTGAAATTGCCTAACACATCGAGTCTCGTAAAAATTCCACGTTTACGTACATGTATTAGAAACAGCTTGACTACTTGGGTTCAAACCTTGGTCAGTTCAACATTTTCTTTTACAGTTACCTCTTCCTTCAACTCTCGTAGAAATTATTTAATGTCAAAAAAATTGATTTTCGTCTTGTGAGATATGTCCGTAGTAATGCACCCAATTTATACATACTGCATATATTTTATTTAGGGTTTGAATTTTTATTTGTTGTTTATTGACACCAAAACACAAATTATTGGTGAAGCAACACAAATCTGACAACTGATAATTTGCTAGTGTGTGTAATGTGGATAATAAATTACTTGGGTCACTGCTGCTGTATCGTTGAAGAACATACAGTTATTTCTTTCTGTAAAATGAGCTAGTGAGAAACTGTTTTTCAGATTTTTTATATTTTTCTTTTCCTAAACGTCAGTTCAGATATACGTTTTCTGGATTTCCCCAGCACAAGTGAAAGTTGTTATGTCCACAATGACTCATTGAAAACATGTTAAACGGGGACGAAACAAATATATTCAAAGTTTAGAGGCTACTAGCTTGGACGAAGAATATCTCAGCAGTGAAAACTATGTTCAGAACATACGAAATAAAAAAAATTAAAAATCTTTATGTGGTCGATTCTCATTATTTCGAGAATGTCAAGAAAACTGTAATAAATGGCCACCGTGTCACTATTCTTGATGTACGTCCAATGTATACATTGCTTCACAACTAACTGTTCAATACTCTACATGACATGAATAACCGTACAGAAATGGTATTCGCTCTATCCAGGTACAAAATAACAAAGCAGAAGCGCTGTTTTGGTGTCACTTGTCAGAACGATGTTTTGTTATAGCCAGTAGGTGACTGTGTTTCACGCTATGGCGCTATCTCGTTGTACATCCCTTGGGCTGACTGGAAAAGAAAAATGGCGGCCGTCTGAGGACTGGCGACTTTCTATAAAAACGCTCTCTATACTTTCAGTTTTTGCTTCTGCTATATGAAATGTAGCACAAAACTTTTACTTTGGTGACCACTGGATACGAGAATTTGATAAGTCTATCTCTTTATTTTCTAATACTATTTTTTTCACATGTGACATTTATGTCGTATGAACGTTTTATTTTTACTTTTAGACCTGAGACTGTCGAAACTCGTAATCCGAAAACATATTTGTGATTTCATTGGAAAATAAGATGTAGTTTCATAAGAAAGTTTGATAGACCATTGTGACAGAATTTTTCGCTACCATTATCTTTGCTTTCATTTTTTGTGTAAATGTTTACTCGTATACAAAAAATTTTGTGAATATTTCTGCGTGACTTAAACGTTATTGATGTAAACTTGCTCATGAAATATTCTATACAATATTTATCGTAAAACGTTTGCCGAGAAAAAAATAACATATAACTGTAATATCGATGGAAAAGTCTATCAGGGGAGTAGGACAGCACGCAACATTATTGTCCCCATTGCATTGACTGAAAGTCGTATTTACGAGCAGGCGGACGTGGAGGACCCGTTTAACAAATACCGAAAACGTGTAAGGAACTAGAATAGGGACTACGTGACGTAAAATGGTGATAGGTTGTTGAGATTGTAACAATGAGTCCCGTGCATAAATGGATGGGGAATGTTGTTTCTTGGTGTTACCTTTGAATGAATAGCGGCATTGAATGGCTAATTAGTAAGAAATGCTTCTGTGAGGGTGAAGTGCTACTAAGTGTGGTTTGTTTTCTGTGTAATAAAAAATTGTCCCTTTCAGTTATTTACCCTGCATTGCGATCAAATGTGATAAGAAAATTCTTCAATTTTATGAGTATTAAAATACTAGCCCCCCCCCCTGAATATTCCTAAGATTGAAACTTCCTGGCAGATTAAAACTGTGTGCCCGACCGAGACTCGAACACGGGACCTTTGCCTATTGCGGGTAAGTGCTCTACCATCTGAGCTACCGAAGCACGACTCACGCCCGCTCCTCACAGCTTTACTTCTGCCAGTATCTCGTCTCCTACCTTCCAAACTTTACAGAAGCTCTCCTGTGAACCTTGCAGAACTAGCACTCCTGAAAGAAAGGATATAGCGGAGACATGGCTTAGCCACAGCCTGGGGGATGTTTCCAGAATGAGATTTTCACTCTGCAGCGGAGTGGGCGTTGATATGAAACTTCCTGGCAGATTAAAACTGTGTGTCCGACCGAGACTCGAACTCGAACTCGGTCCCGAGTTCGAGTCTCGGTCGGGCACACAGTTTTAATCTGCCAGGAAGTTTCATATCAACGCACACTCCGCTGCAGAGTGAAAATCTCATTCTGATTCCTAAGATTGTTTATAGTCATGAGTCTTATGAAAGTTTAGATGAGACCCGTCACGAATTCCTCTCCTGTACCAACTGCTTGACTTCAGAGTAGCAATTGAACCCTAGGTCCTCAGTTTTTGTTGACTTAACTCCACTCTCTTTCTTTCTGTGGACTTCCTAGGAAGTTAGTTCCTCCTTTTACCCTGAATTTAAATTCCATCCTTGAACCCTTCTCTTATCACTGTTTCCTCGATGTGTAACATGAACAGTAGGAGTGAGAGACTGCATTCCTGTCTTACCCCGTTTAATTCAAGCACTTAGTCGTTAGTCGTCCAGTCTTACTATTGTTCTTGGTTCTTTTTCTCAATATTTCAAACATCTTACATTAATTTATATTGTCGAACACTTTCGCTAGATCGACAAATCCATTGAGTGTGTCTTGATTTTTCTTAAGCCTTGGCCGAGCGCTTCTAGGCGCTTCAAATCCGGAACCGCGCTGCTGCTACGGATGCAGGTTAGAATCCTGCCTCGGGCATGAAGTGTGTGATGTCCTTAGGTTAGTTAGGTTTAAGCAGTTCTAAGTCTAGGAGACTGATGACCTCGGATGTAAAGTCCCATAGTGCTTAGAGCCATTTTCTTAAGCCTTACTTCCGTTGCAAAACATAATGGCCCGAACTGTCCTTTAACTACTTAATCTTTTCTAAAGCAAAAGTGATCGACATCTCCTCAACTTTTCAAGTTATTCTGTATGTTGTTCCCCTTAGCAGCTTGGATGCATGAGCTGTTAAGATGATAGTGCCTTTCGCACGTGTCTGCCCTTGCTACCTACAAGATTACGTAGATATTTTTCCCAAACTCTGATGTTGTGTATCCAGTCTCCTACACTGTACACACCAACCTGAATAATCTCGAACGATTTTAGAAATTTCGAAGGGTATTATCTATGTCTTCTATCTTACTTGATCTTAAGCCTTTCAGAGGTCAGTTAAACTATGATGCTGATACTGGACGCCTCATGTCGTATACTCTACTAATTTCCTCTTTTACCACGTATCGGACTGTTCGCTCTCCTCGTAGAGGCCTTCAGTGTACGCTTTTCATATACCTTCTCTCTCCCCTGCGCTTAACACTGGAGTTGCTGTTGCTCTCGTAAAGCTTCCGTCCTTTCTTTTAATTTCACCGTAGATTGTTTTGACTCTTCTAGTCGCTGAATGAGCCCTCCGGATGAGCATTTCTTTTCGTTTGTTTCACATTTTTATCGCAGTCATTTTGCTTTCGCTTCCTTATACTTCTATTTATTTGATTCCTTGGTGAGTTACATTGCACAATTGTCGTTTTTATCTTAACATCTTTGTCCTTCCTTCTTTAGTCAATTAGTTGAAGTACTACTTCCGTTTTCCTTGTACCTTCGTTTGTGTGTTGATCATGTGTGACTGCTCTCTTTCGAGATGCCAGTTCCTCTTAAACTGAATTGCCTACTGTGGTATTCGTTACGGTAGTATTGACAACCATAGCCAACTTCAAACACATCTCATCGTTCCTCAATACAGCAATATTCCACTTCTTTCAACACTGGTTCTTCTCGACTATTAAACTTCAGTGTACTCTTCACATTACTAATCCTAGTCCACATCTGCCCCTGGGTGTGCCTTATAATTCGTATTTCGTTTCGGAATCTCTGGCCGACCACGATGCTGCCCAGCTGAAAACTTCCTGTACCTACATCTACATCTACATCCATACTCCGCAAGCCACCTCTATCGGTTCTCCCTTCTGTTCCAGTCTCGTATTGTTCGTGGAAAGAAGGATTGTCGGTATGCTTCTGTGTGGGCTCTAATCTCTCTTATTTTATCCTCATGGTCTCTTCGCGAGATATACGTAGGAGGGAGCAATATACTGCTTGACTCTTCGGTGAAGGTATGTTCTCGAAACTTTAACAAAAGCCCGTACCGAGACACTGAGCGTCTGTCGTGCAGTGTCTTCCACTGGAGTTTATCTATCATCTCCGTAACGCTTTCGCGATTACTAAATGATCCTGTAACGAAGCGCGCTGCTCTCCGTTGGATCTTCTCTATCTCTTCTATCAAGCCTACTTGGTACGGATCCCACACTGCTGAGCAGTATTCAAGCAGTGTGCGAACAAGCGTACTGTAACCTACTTCCTTTGTTTTCGCATTTCATTTCCTTAGGATTCTTTCAATGAATCTCAGTCTGGCATCTGCTTTACCGACGACCAACTTTATATGATCATTCCATTTCAAATCACTCCCAATGCGTACTCCCAGATAATTTATGGGATTAACTGCTTCCAGTTGCTGACCTGCTATTTTGAAGCTAAATGATATGGGATCTGTCTTTCTATGTATTCGCAGCACATTACATTTGTCTACATTGAGATTCAATTGCCATTCCCTGCACCATGCATCAAATCGCTGCAGATCCTCCTGCATTTCAGTACAATTTTCCATTGTTACAACCTCTCGATACACCACAGCATCGTCTGCAAAAAGCCTCAGTGAACTTCCGATGTCATCCACAAGGTCATTTATGTATATTGTGAATAGCAACAGTCCTATGACACTCCCCTGCGGCACACCTGAAATCACTCTTACTTCGAAAACTTCTCTCCATTGAGAATGACATGCTGCGTTCTGTTATCTAGGAACTCTTCAATCCAATCACACAATTGGCCTGATAGTCCATATGCTCTTACTTTGTTCATTAAACGACTGTGGGGAACTGTATCGAACGCCTTGCGGAAGTCAAGAAACACGGCATCTACCTGTGAACCCGTGTCTATGGCCCTCTGAGTCTCGTGGACGAATAGCGCGAGCTGGGTTTCACACGACCGTCTTTTTCGAAACCCATGCTGATTCCTACAGAGTAGATTTCTAGTCTCCAGAAAAGTCATTATACTCGAACATAGCACGTGTTCCAAAATTCTACAACTGATCGACGTTAGAGATACAGGTCTATAGTTCTGCACATCTGTTCGACGTCCATTCTTGAAAACGGGGATGACCTGTGCCCTTTTCCAATCCTTTGGAACGCTTCGCTCTTCTAGAGACCTACGGTACACCGCTGCAAGAAGGGGGGCAAGTTCCTTCGCGTAGTCTGTGTAAAATCGAACTGGTATCCCATCAGGTCCAGCGGCCTTTCCTCTTTTTAGCGATTTTAATTGTTTCTCTATCCCTCTGTCGTCTATTTCGATATCTACCATTTTGTCATCTGTGCGACAATCTAGAGAAGGAACTACAGTGCAGTCTTCCACTGTGAAACAGCTTTGGAAAAAGACGTTTAGTATTTCGGCCTGTCATTCTCTGTTTCAGTACCATTTTGGTCACAGAGTGTCTGGACATTTTGTTTTGATCCACCTACCGCTTTGACATAAGACCAGAATTTCTTAGGATTTTCTGCCAAGTCAGTACATAGAACTTTAATTTCGAATTCATTGAACGCCTCTCGCATAGCCCTCCTCACACTACACTTCGCTTCGCGTAATTTTTGTTTGTCTGCAAGGCTTTGGCTATGTTTATGTTTGCTGTGAGGTTCCCTTTGCTTCCGCAGCAGTTTTCTAACTCGGTTGTTGTACCACGGTGGCTCTTTTCCATCTCTTACGATCTTTCTTGGCACATACTGATCTAACGCATATTGTACGATGGTTTTTTGGGTAGATGTTTGAGAGGATCAGAAACAAGACCCCCTAAAAATTACAGACTGGATTTTTGTCAGGACCTTCATAGCCTAACGAAGGTTGGGAAGTGGGAAAATGTGTTATTAGTTCGACCAGCGTAAGATCTAGTTTCGCAAAAGAAGATTTAATTGATTGAAGGTAATCAGGGTAACTAAAACACCTTATCATTTTAGGAAAAAATACAGAATGTTATTTATAGAAATTTCTAAGCCAGTCGATGAGTCTGAAATCGACAAATGTTGTAGTAATAAAATTAATACCAACTCGCAGCATTAACTGAAACTCCTCACCGTTCTCTTGATCTATATACTCTTAATAATAATAGAATATCGACGGATATTTAAAGATATTATATTTCACACTGTCTGAATAAAATTTGAAAACTAAAAAAAAGATTGCAGAAGGTCAAATGTTTTGTTAAATTATTTGTCTAAAAGTAAGAAATAAAACAGGTTAGAGAAACATTTGACGTGCCTTTGAATGATGCTCGAAATCATATACAGCAAATGCAATGCCTATTGATGAATTATCTGGACTGTACTGTCTGCTGAAGTGCGGTATTGAAGTATTATTGCTATCGAAAGTCAGTCGGTTAAATATTTTACCGACAGAGTTAACTATTGCTACGCAAGTAATTAATCGTGGCACTAGTACCTCAAGGCCATGCAACAGCACACTGCCTGGTCTACAGTATCCACAAAGCAAATATCTTCTAGTTCTGTTTAAAATTCAAAGAATCTGAGTTAAACTTCGAATTTTAACACCTCATTTGGTGTACATGACTTGGAGCATCATCCAGACGTGCGTCAAATATCTCTAATCTATTTTATTTCTCAATTTTAGGTAAATGATTTCACGAAACCTTTGACCGTTTGTTTTTAATTTTTTTATTCCAATTGTGCCTTACCTTTTGGTGAGTTTTGAACAGTGTACAAGGTGGTCATGTCATTTTCGTTTTTGTATGTTATCGGTGTGCACGTCAGAGAGAGACCAAGTTACGTTATCTTTCGTCTTGCCGTGATACAGTCTATGCTTCTGGGCAGTCTGTTACGTTCTTAGCTGAAGTGTGTAGGTGATGGACGTGTTCACTAGTGCTGTGCTGGCTTATGATGCTATCTGCTGGGTAAAGAAGGATTTATTGTAAAAGAAAGCAAGGATTAATATGAAATGAAAGGTGAAAGGAATAGAAATTTTGAATAATGTAACTTTTTTTTTTTTAAGAGAATAAGTTTGAGGTAAGACTGCAGCATGCAGCACAGCGCACATAATTTGTAGAAATGTTTAATGACAGCTAGTTAACTTTGTTCACTTGCTCAGAGCTGAGAGAAAGGCGCCCCCCCCCCCCCCTCCCCTTCCCTGAATCATGCATTAAGATTTCAACTGATTAATATTGATTTGATTTTTGTAGAAATTCTCTGTTAACATTGTACCCTTTTTAAATAACTGTTCAATTTGGTAAGCATAGTATTGTTTAGGCCGATGTTATATCAATATCACACGAAGTTTTACACTATCTTTTTGAATACATATTCCATTCTACATGTAATATATTACGCATTTAGTATATTGCACCATATGGTACCCAACAGTTTGAATATCGTTTGGAAATTTTATTTGGAAAAAGAAGTCTAGCTTAGCCGCTGTCAGCATGCTGTTTGGTGTTGAGCTTCCGAGAAATCTGGAACAATGAAGTCAAGACGCGAGGTAAGTGGGAATTTTGATCAGGGCCCGGTAACTGTTTCACTTCACTTGGACGTTTAATACAAAGACAAGTTGTATTCGGACCACTTAGAGTTCAATTTAAACTAGGTTCTTTTTTGTCAAAGGTTTACATACGAGTTTTAGTTGGATAACAGTTTGTGAGTACATAGTTTTGGTAATACGTAGACTTTTATAGAGTGGGAGGTAACGTTATGCTAAATTTCATGCAGAAACAAATATAGTGGGGAGGTTACAAGTGTAATCGCTATTACTAACTGATATTTATTGCAGGACTGAATCTTTCTCTTTTATCATTCCTACTGTCGATTCCATATCCTCCGAAAGTTCTTTCTTCTGTTTTCTTGTCTACAACTCCGTTTGTATCCCTTTCGGTTATTAAACTTCCCTTACTTATTTTTTTTACCTGTTTAATGTCCTCATATACTCTATCTCTTCGTCTTCTACCTGTGAAGTCGGCATGTATGCCTGAGATATTGTTGTTGGCTTTGGTTTGCTGTCGATTCTGGTGAGAACAACCTTATCACTAAACTGTTGACAGAACTTACTTCTGTTACAGCTTCCTATTCATAAAAAATCCTACTCTCATTATACCATAATAAGCTGCTGTTGACATTACCCTATATTCTTCTGGCCAGTATCCTCCCACTTCACTGATCCCCCGCTATATCTGGATTGACCTTCACATTTCAGTTTTATAGTTTCATTACCACGTTCGAACTTATGACATTCCACGGCTCGGCTTGTAGCACGCTGCTCTTTCGGTGGTCATTAAATTCTTTTATCATGGTTACCAAACGCTTGGCAGTAGCACCTTGAGAACCGAATGGGAGACTAGTCCAGGATTTTTTGCCAGTTCAGAGAATATCATGACTTTTTTTGCAACTACAAGCTACGGATTGTCTTTATATGTATTTAGTGCAGTGGTTTCTACTGCCTTCCTTATCCTCATGATGTTACCCACGGCTAATTTTTCCGCGTTGTTGGGGCAGTTACCAACCCCAACGGCCGTTGGCAGAACCAGAGTGGCTCCTTAAGCCGGAAGTCTTCAGCAGCCACTGCTGGAGATTTTTATTCGAAGTTTAAACAGTGGCTTGGGCTCGAACTTCACCGAGGACGTTTTTGATAGTCAAAGACGCTATCCCTCTGCCACGAGTGCAATTTCTACAGGTATTGCTTCGAATTTATTCGTGTTTTTCAGAAAAGCTGTTTGACTGAAGCCGATTTATCACACAGAATTTAGAAAGTGAGACCTTACAAAAGGATTACTCTCACAGTCGCTTATAGGATATCAAATTCCATATATGAAAGGCAGTCCCATCACGTTGTTAATTACCCGGAACATGTAATATCATTGAAGTATTTGACCAAGTTTAATATTACCATTACTACTGTACGATTTGGCAATAGACCGTAAGAAAATGTGACCGAAAGCTAATACATTACACAGTGTCATTCACAAATTGTTGCCCTTCCTCTCTACACTCTTAAATTCAACTAATATCCAGTTTCTGTGTTTCTTACTACTTAATGTGAAGTTTAGAATGTCCGTTGTATGCAACTCATTTCACATTTTATTCATTCGGAAAGTGGCTGTGATGGTCCAGCACTCAGAGAGAACAATTCCTGGCACGTTCCTGAAACCGATTGTCACTGACAAGATGGGATACTTTCCTCTGTCTGACTGTCCGTTTGGTTCATTTCACGACCACTGTTCTTACACCGTGTTACATGATCGCGAATGGTATATGATTCATAGTTCACGTTGGACAGTTCATGCAGCAAAGTATCGGATAACTTCATTCACGGTTTAGTCTCACCAATTCTGTCGCGTCCCCACGTCGACGCATCTAATGCGCTGGCTCCATGCAACCGATTGGAGCAAATATACCAATTCAGTGTCAAGATTTGCGTGAGCTCTGGTGACATGACCACACACTAGTACAAGTTTACACCATCTACAGTGCTCAAAATGTGTTCTATTTCGAGGGGGGGGGGGGGAGAAGGGTCAAATATTACGCCGACAATGCTTATTTGTAGATGAAGCAACCTATTATCCATTTGTTCTTCTTACAGTGTCCACCTCCGGAACTAACAAGGGAACCTCCCCATCGCACCCCCCTCAGATTTAGTTATAAGTTGGCACAGTGGATAGGCCTTGAAAAACTGAACACAGATCAATCGAGAAAACAGGAAGAAGTTGTGTGAAACTATGAAAAAAATAAGCAAAATACACAAACTGAGTAGTCCATGGCAAGATAGGCAACATTAAGAATAGTCTGAGCTCAGGAGCGCCGTGGTCCCGTGGTTAGCGTGAGAAGCTGTGGAACGAGAGGTCCTTCGTTCAAGTCTTTCCTCGAGTGAAAAGTTCAATTTTTTATTTTCAGACAATTATTATCTGATAAACTCTTATGTTTTCATCACTTTTTTAGGAGTGATTATCACATCCACAAGAAAACCTAAATCTGGCAAGGTAGAAGGATCTTTTTATCCATTCGCCAAGTGTACAAGTTAGGTGGGTCGACAACTTATTCCTATCATGTGACGCACATGCCGTCACCAGTGTCGTATAGAATATATCAGATGTGTTTACCTGTGGAGGAATCGCTTGACCTATGACCTTGCGATCAAATGTTTTCGGTTCCCATTGGAGAGGCACGTCCTTTCTTCTACTAAGCGCACGGTTTTGCGGTGCAGTCGCAAAACACAGACACTAAACTTATTACAGTGAACAGAGACGTCAATGAACGAAAGGACAGATCATAGCTTTGGGAAAATAAAAACCTAAACCTTTCACTCGAGGGAAGACTTGAACCAAGTACTTCTCGCTCCGCAGCTGCTCACGCTAACCACGGGACCACGGCGCTCCTGAGGTCACACAATTCTTGATGTTGCATACCTTGCCCATGGACAACTCAGTTTGTATATTTTGCTCGCGACTGCTACGGTCACAGGTTCGAATCCTGCCTCGGGCATGGATGTGTGTGATGTCCTTCGGTTGGTTACGTTTAAGTAGTTCTAAGTTCTAGGGGACTGATGACCACAGATGTTAAGTCCCATAGTGCTCAGAGCCATTTGAACCATTTTTATATTTTGCTTATCTTTTTCATAGTTCCACACAACTTCTTCCTATTTCCTCGATTGATCTGTGTTCAGTTTTTCAAGGCCTATCCACTGTGCCAACTTATAACTAAATCTGGGGGGGGGGGGGGGGGGGAGGTTCCCTTGTGAGTACTAAGTGCGCCTCACCGCCATTCGGAGGAGATATGTTCACTTCCCTATACTTCCAGGAATTTTTCCTTGGTGGCGTTGATTCATCCTCGAGACGGCAATCGAGGAAGCATACGAATGAGATGTAGCGCCTCCAAGATCAGGAATACCGACAACAGCTGGGAGAACCCATACTGCATGTGGCGTCATTGGTGACGCTATATGACAGAGGACGGCACGGCGGACGGTGGGCCTAATAGCTCAGTGTTTTTTTTTTATTGAGTTGGTAATATGTGCCAGTGTTTTTTATTACATGTGGATGTCTGTGTATGTTGAATCTTCGGTTTATTAAAGAATGCTGACTCGTAGCATTTGTTTCAACTGCAATTAGAAGGTCATCACACGAGATTTTCCTCCAAGCTGTAAATTTGGTTACATTCCAAGTTTCTAATTTTCATTCAAGGATTTTTAATGTAACAATGACAGTGATATCATGAGATGCAAAACGTACCAAACCAGAACTAATACGCATAATCCCATCATAATGTTAATATTTTATTCTTGCTCTTCTTATTCTTCTAACGAACACACTGACTACAGTTCGGGAAAGAATAACTGCGTTACTCCGACGTACAGTTACATGAATGCCATCTATAGGGCATTAAATCCTATATCTAATACTTTCGCACTATTAGGGTTTGGTATATACGATATCTTTAAAATATTTCGCAATCAAATTTCAAAGTAGTTGGTAATAAAATTTACATAAATAATTGCAAATTATTGACTGTATTGTTAGTACGGCTAATTATGCTACGTAACTTTATTGAAGTCTCCATAGTGGAAATAGGATTAATTATCACATAGTTGAGAGAAGCTTCGTAATACGAGGTGCATTCAAGTTCTAAGGCCTCCAATTTTTTTTTCTAATTAACTACTCACCCGAAATCGATGAAACTGGCGTTACTTCTCGACGTAATCGCCCTGCAGACGTACACATTTTTCACAACACTGACGCCATGATTCCATGGCAGCGGCGAAGGCTTCTTTAGGAGTCTGTTTTGACCACTGGAAAATCACTGAGGCAATAGCAGCACGGCTGGTGAATGTGCGGCCACGGAGAGTGTCTTTCATTGTTGGAAAAAGCCAAAAGTCACTAGGAGCCAGGTCAGGTGAGTAGGGAGCATGAGGAATCACTTCAAAGTTGTTATCACGAAGAAACTGTTGCGTAACGTTAGCTCGATGTGCGGGTGCGTTGTCTTGGTGAAACAGCACACGCGCAGCCCTTCCCGGACGTTTCTGTTGCAATGCAGGAAGGAATTTGTTCTTTAAAACATTTTCGTAGGATGCACCTGTTACCATAGTGCCCTTTGGAACGTAATGGGTAAGGATTACGTCCTCGCTGTCCCAGAACATGGACACCATCATTTTTTCAGCACTGGCGGTTACCCGAAATTTTTTTGGTGGCGGTGAATCTGTGTGCTTCCATTGAGCTGACTGGCGCTTTGTTTCTGGATTGAAAAATGGCATCCACGTCTCATCCATTGTCACAACCGACGAAAAGAAAATCCCATTCATGCTGTCGTTGCGCGGCAACATTGCTTGGCAACATGCCACACGGGCAGCCATGTGGTCGTCCGTCAGCATTCGTGGCACCCACCTGGATGACACTTTTTGCATTTTCAGGTCGTCATGCAGGATTGTGTGCACAGAACCCACAGAAATGCCAACTCTGGAGGCGATCTGTTCAACAGTCATTCGGCGATCCCCCAAAACAATTCTCTCCACTTTCTCAATCATGTCATCAGACCGGCTTGTGCGAGCCCGAGGTTGTTTCGGTTTGTTGTCACACATTGTTCTGCCTTCATTAAACTGTCGCACCCACGAACGCACTTTCGACACATCCATAACTCCATCACCACATGTCTCCTTCAACTGTCGATGAATTTCAATTGGTTTCACACCATGCACATTCAGGAAACGAATGATTGCATGCTGTTCAAGTAAGGAAAACGTCGCCATTTTAAGTGTTTAAAACAGTTCTCATTCTCGCCGCTGGCGGTAAAATTCCATCTGCCGTACGGTGCTGCCATCTCTGGGACGTATTGACAATGAACGCGGCCTCATTTTAAAATAATGTGCATGTTTCTATCTCTTTCCAGTCTGGAGAAAAAGAAATCGGAGGCCTTAGAACTTGAATGCACCTCGTAGTGTGAAATTAGCTGCACGAGACTAGGCGACGAAATCCGATTACACGGTACATAATAACTTAGCCCAGCGTAGTCCATACTAAAGAACTATGTGTTATCAGATTTACTTTAGATAATAACCTGTGGATCAACACGTTATAATACCAACAATTAGTCACACAGTTTAACGGGAGCTGCTAGTGTAGGTCAAACAATGCATGCAAATGAAAACCCTTTCTAATAAAACCGCTCGGTGTTGCTGCACAGTCTAGGGCAACTTGCCACGGTTCGCGCGGCTGCCCCCGTCGGAGATTCGAGTCCTCCGTCGGACATGGGTGAGTGTGTTGTCCTTAGCGTCAGTTAGTTTAATTTAGGTTAAGTAGTGAGTAAGCCCTGGAACCGATGAAGTGGTTCAAATGGCTCTGAGCACTATGGGGATTAACTTCTAAGGTCATCACTCCCCTAGAACTTATAACCGCTTAAACCGAACTAACCTAAGGACATCACACACATCCATGCCCGAGGCAGGATTCGAACCTGCGACCGTAGTGGTCGCGCGGTTCCAGACTGAAGCGCCTGGAACCGCTCGGCCACTCCGGTCGGCCTAGGAACCGATGATCTCAGCAGTTTGGTCCCATAGGAACTTACCACAAATTTCCAAAATTTTCTTTCTAATAAAATTATGAGTATGTGGTTATAATGTCGAAGATGTCCCGTAGTTCACGCCACTAACATAGATAAGAACAACGTACAAAACCTATCCCTTCATAACGTGCTTCTGTTGTTCGGAATTTACTTAAGCTGCCGACAATTCTTCCGGACTATATGGCCGTGGTCCATGGAACTCCTTTATTATTGACGCTTCGTCCAATGCTACGTTGGACATCCTCGGAGGTGCTCCTGGTTGTGCTGAGTCTTGCCGACTAATAGAAGAGTTCCATGGACCACGCCCATACAACCCGGAAGAACTATCGGCAGCTGTAACATCCGGTCGTGAAAGCCTTCATTGTATAATTATTTAAGCTGTTTCACAACCTGCTTAATATGGGGGGTTGATCCTAGTTTGGGGCCCGCGGGGGACCATGGGTCGATGCTCAGTATCGGTCAGAGTCACATTTGGGATGAGGTCTGTTTAACCTCATGAGATGAAAGATAATGCGAAACTATGTGGTCATAAAAAAGTCAAAGACAAGAGCACAGCGATATAACATCCAATAAGCGACGATGAGAAAAAATTATTGGTGTATTGGCGTTGTTAATAAAGCAAACCAGATAGTGTGCCCTTTATTACGACCTGATAGATGAAGTTTTACTAAAGATCGTTTATTATATTATTTATCTAACCACACATCAATTGTAAAGTCTTTACTGCAACATTTTTATAACCTACTTATGAAGAATTTAGGTCAGTCCGTTATCTTCAGCTCTGTGATACGTCACAAAGACAAGCATAATACCTGAACAAGAGTTAATTAGTGATAAGGAAAGTAACGAAACATACAATTATTAAGACGAGAGGAAACCTCAACAGTAGCCTGTTAAGTATAAGATCAGTGTTACATGAGCAAGCATGAGGTTACAGACAAGAACGTGAGTTTCAAACTCGCCAGATGGAGTGGTACTGCTATCTGGTGACCACTGGAGGTTGGCTAGCAAAAATTAAATTTTTACAGTGTGAACAAAGATGCCAGATATACAACAGCATTCAAAGTTTACTGTCTAAACTAGCATACAATGGGAAACATATGGGACATTGTGGTAGACATATCGTAAGAACGCCAACGGCATTACCGCAGTGGTAACACCGGTTCCCGTCAGATCACCTTAATTAAGCGCTGTCGGGCTTGGCTAGCACTTGGATGGGTGACCCTCGTGTCTGCCGAGCGCTGTTGGTAAGAGAGGTGCGCACTGTTTTTGTGACGCAAACTGAAGAGCTACTTGATTGAGAAGTAGCGTCTCCGGTGACGAGAGCCGACAACGGCCGGGAGAGTGGTGAGCCGACCACACGTCCCTGCATATCCGCATCCAGTTACGCCTATAGGCTGAGAATGACCCAGAGGTCGGTCAGTATCGGTAGGATCTTCCGAGACTGTTAGGACGGAGTATATCGTAAAAACTAGCAATTGAGAGTAGAAAACAGCGTGACTATACAACATTAGTTTTATCACTTATCAGTAATAACTGGTAGAAGTCAACGGTTTTCTGTTCTATATAAAAGCTCAAAAATGCGTTCCGCGAGACACTGCTCTCATAAGAAGATTGTAAAACTTACCTCAAGGAGTTAAAACACTCAAACGTCCACCATCACACGTGAGGCGTTCGTGAAATAAAATAAAATAAAAACACCACGGACGGTGGGTCCTCGTCTTACATTAAACGCGTCGACTTCTGTCAGTAGGCGTCCCACCTCGCAGCACGTACTGCACCAGGCTGCATTCTACTGATCTGCTGCGGGCTCCAAGAGTGTCAAGTTGACGCTGCTCTAGAGATTAGAGAGTTTTTGTGAACTGAACACGTCTGCCATTTTACTGCGTATTCGCAGCTAGTAGCCCAACCATAATGCTTCTCCTAAGGTCAACCATTTTTACTCATTTCGGAAGATATTACTTGCGTCTTGTCTATGATCATTAGCCTCTAGTTATTTCCGTAGAGAGGAACTACAAATTTATAACTATGCATCTGCTTTAAGGCAATTCTAAAAACCCATTAGGAGACCTCGTTTCGCTATCTTTCACTTGCGCGATGCTTACGCAATGCTAATGTGGTCACTTTTGCAGATAATTAAAATTATCCTCTTGTGTATATTAATGCCCAAAAGAGAATGCTGTAAACTGATTGTGAAGAAGAAAGATATCCAATGGATGGCTGCAAGCCGAGGCTGAAGATATAGGGAGTGTCCCAGGAGGAACACTCAATACTCAGTAATGTGACAGGAACAATCATTTGAAGCAACAAAGTCTAATAATCACGGGTTCTAAAATGAATACATGAAGAGCTACGATCACTTCTTCTTCTTCGATACCGCGAAACAGATCCGTCCCATTAAAAAGTTTCATCAGGTTACTTTCCATTAGGAAAGTGGGTGCACCCAGCGACTGTTATGTAATTTATAAATGATAGAGTACAGCAGTCAGTTGCCCTTTTTTTGCAGGTTTTATTACCCAAACCAAGATTTCGGCTAGTGCCTAGCCATTGTCAATGCACTATTTTTTAAGCTGGATGCATGTTAGTTCCCTGTCGTTAGGGCGCCAGTCACAGTTCTTTGAATACTGCTGTGGTATTCAAAGAACTTTGAACTGTGGCTGATGCTCGAACAACAGGGAACTAACATGCATCGAGCTTAAAAAATAGTGCATTGACAATGGCTAGGCACTAACCGAATTCTGGATTTGCGTAATAAAACCAGCAAAAAAAGGACGACTGATTGCTGCGCTCTATCATTTATAAAAGACTCTTTGATTACCATATTTTGCGGGGATGCAGTATGGATCAAATCAAGGAAACATCGGCTAGTAAATATGGGTTCTAAAATGCATACCATAAGAGCGACGAGTACTTGTTCATAAGAAGAGAAATTTTTCACAGAAGTGAAAATGAACAAGTTAACACAGATCTTACAGTGTGCAGTTTAGAGGCCATATTTACTGAACGTTGTTTCTTGTTTTGGTCCCTACTATCATGTCTCAAAATATGGAATGGAAAGACCTAGTAGTAGCTGAGATTTGTGTTAGTGTATGAAAGGCGAAAAAGTGCTCATAGTTCTTAAAATTTGCATTTTAAAGCTCATGTTTACTAGACTTTTTTGCTTGGAATGATATTTCATGTTATATCCCTGAATATTGACCATTCCTTCTGGGTCACCCTGTATGTGTGAGAAGCAACATTACAGAGCAGTGAAGGCAGCTTTCTGCATTACATGGAGATCGCGTCATTGTTAACTGTATCTAGAAAACCTGCTGAGGCAGGGTGTGTAACTGAAGCAGGAATATTTTCTGCGGCATAAAATTGTCAGATATTTGTTTCCAGAATTTGTTATATTAAGATAACAGATGTCAATAGATCAGTCGCAAATTGCTCAATTATTTTATCGTCACCACTACCTTGCAGTATAGGGACTGTCATTGGGCATCAGTCGAATTCTCCACATTCCATAAACAGAAGCTGACGCCATTAGTCTAGGATACATTTCTGATATTCTCTTACACCCCTTCATCACCCATCGTCCGCCCCATTAGCTGAATGTCAGCGCGTTGGATTGCCACGCACGGGGGCTCGGAGTCGATTCCCGGTTAGGGAGGGAGATTTTCTCCCCTCAGGGACTAGGTATTACGCTGTCCTTATCATCATTTCATCCACATTGTCGACACGCAGGTCGCCCAATGTGGCGTCGAACTCAGTAAGACCTGCACTTGGAGGACGAACTACCTGCCTGGGAATTCCAGGCCACTGACGCCATACGCTCATTTCCATCACGCATCAGGATGCCGCTGGGAAGGAAGGGACTAGTACTATTTTTCGTAAACATGTAACAGAGGTCAAACTGATCGTCTGGAAATGGTTGATAACTGTCGGAATCGATAGAGCCCTTATAGTTGCAAAGAGCCTTTTTTTGTATGTGATCACCAGCTGGTCAGGTTGGGTGCTGTCGACCACTAGAGGCAGATCTTCAACTTCGCTATAGTGTACGCCAATGCTGCGGGTAAGGTCCTATGCTGACAACCCTTCCCGTCGTGAAGTGAAAACGTACACACCATGAACGCTTGAAATTACCCTCCGCTTACCGTTCTGTTCAAGAATAGACGCACAATGCACTCTACTATACTGCGCTGAGAAATCAGATAAATTCTATATTACACATGTGGATGTAGTAGGGATTTCCTGTCGACAAAAGAGTTTTAAGAAAGAGATTAACGATCAAAAACATGCAAGTCAAGAGGGTGCTGCCATTCTTTTTTGAGCACTTCCTTTAAGTATCATAAAGTTTATACTTTATAAATGTTATGCAAACTATATAATTATCTTATATAGCCAAAGTAATATCATCCAGAGCACGTCATACAGCTAAAAACAAAATCTGACATAAATATCTCACATTTTCGAACGAGCCGTGGTCTTTAAAGTTTACGAAACCACTGCCATTAACTGACATTGTATATGAGATATGAGAATGACATACATCGTGCAGGTGTGAATGAAAATACAAAAGACATTTGTAATTACAAATTCCAGAATAGTAAAATAAACATGTATATCAAGAACTTGAGTGCGCATGACACGGAAGATCTTTCGTAATCTGATTGAAAATAATGAAAATTACAATCGTCTTGCAGTTGTTTATCAAATATACGTTGCACCTAGATACACAACCTGATTTGTGTAAGGTAACAAAGATATTATAAAATATAAAAGTCACATGAAACCAGGAACTAAAGAAACAAAACGTCAACAGACTACAGAAAAGAAACATTTATCAACTTATGAGCAATAGTGGATATTAGCCTTTATAACAAATGAATGTCGTCACAGCATCATTTTTTGTAACAGTATTCTAGATGGTTATGTTAATTCAATGACAATGACGGGGGGTGTTTTTAAGCACATTCCTGTTCAATTAACATGTTGTCTGAATATGTATTTTATTCTTTTTTCTCATTTTTATGGAGTATTTTCAGTGTTGGTACAAATTCGGTAGCAGATCATAAAAATCTTATTTTACTTATTGTCTGTATTGGTGTAAATTTCTGTTAAGACTGTATTAACAGGTGATGGAATAAGATCTACTCTGTATTTAGTCTAATGCGATGGTCCAGTTATACACACTAATAACAGCCTTAAGATTTTGCTAAAGCGGAAAATTGTCTTGTTAAGACAAGGGATTGTGGACAGCCGCACTGGCGTGTGAACGCGGGAGTGAAACTGCGCGTGCTAATTTCGAAAACACTTATCCAGTTGGGCGTGATTTAGAAGCGGAGACTTAATATGACTCGGGAGCTATTTTGAAAGATGTGAATAGCCACTGGAAAGTGTTTTGCAAAATGGAGTCGATTTGGGACTGTGGAAACGAGATTCAGTGTGAATCATCGTTAAAATTATGGCGGACTGTTCCATTACTAAAGGAGACAAATATCTATAGTTAAGATCTGGAGTGTGTGAAGAAAATCTGTTAGTAAAAGGACGTGGTGAGAAGTCTGGCTCATGTCATAGATGCTTTGAATGGCATGAGACTGTAATCTGTGACTAGAGCGTATTGGTTGCGACGTTCGCAACAATGTTGCAGGACAACGGAAGATGCTGTCGATTAAGTTGATGACGAGCGCGTTAGCAACAGACTGACGTTACGAACGAAGATATAAGGGCAATTCGCAACTTTCGTTGGCGAAGAAAGACTGAATACACGTACATTATCCGAAATAATAAACTGGGAGCAGACGTGTTCACCTTGTGTGCAGATATACAGTGTTTGAAACTCTCATGTCGAAACCTCCTGTTGCTACAGGAACTGAGGCGTGATTGGAGGAAGAAGTTAAGAGTGAAAGATATTCGTCACAGTGGTCGACCACCATCTGCCGTGGTCCAACTCCAGACGCAGACATTATTGCAGCAGCAGATAGCTATCAACGCAGACGCAGCAAAGAACGTCTTTACTGTTAAAATAGACCTCTGGAGAGGGAACAACAATAAACCAGCTGCATTGCAGTGAATAATGAACCGTAAGACGTTTTCTCTTCTTTAAAACCGACAATATTTTTGCTAGGTTCATAAAAGATACTTTCATCCAAGTAGGAAACGAAATAATTTAGGTACGACTAGGAAATTTCTACGATAGTGTAGTAAGGGATACATTTCTAAAACTAGCAAGTTATATCGGGCTTTTGGGTTGCATTTCATTTTACTATCTTCTTTGTGTGTAACGTAACCTGAGTCAACCGACCAAAATTATGTCCTTTAACGGAGCTGTATGAGCAAAAATGAACAATTTTAAGTGATCTCTTTTGTCTGTTGGCATACCAACACATTGATCTAATGTAAAACGTGTGTTTAGCCATAGACACACCTATATTTTTAGTATTGTGCGCACTTTTTATTATGAGGCCATGGGGCTGGTACGAAAACAAAAAAATGGTTCAAATGGCTCTGAGCACTATGGGACTTAACATCTATGGTCATCAGTCCTCTAGAACTTAGAAATACTTAAACCTAACTAACCTAAGGACATCACACAACAGCCAGTCATCACGAGGCAGAGAAAATCCATGATCCCGCCGGGAATCGAACCCGGGAACCCGAACGCGGGAAGCGAGAACGCTACCGCACGACCACGAGCTGCGGACGGTACTAAAACATATGTTAGGTTTATTGCACTGCTAAATTTCATGACCCGTACTCAGTGGACCTGAAGGTGGCACCTTAGTTCTATCTAAACTAGTAATCTAGAGTGCATAGACGCAATCAAGGCAGTAAAATAATTCATATCAGAAGATTTCTTTACATTGAATTAATTAATTGCTCTCTAGCCGACAATGTCAAGTATTTACGAAACTACACTTGACTTGCTCAACGTCTTAAAATCCATCATTAAGAAGTCGATCACGTCATGTGTCATGAGGTGGAGCTCTCTCCATGTAAATTAGCAAAAGATAAACTATTATGCGATGTGACATAGGCAGCGCGAAAATGATCAAGGGGGCGATATTAACTAACAGCAGAAGGAAAACGTCTTCTCTTAAGATACAGTATAATACACGTTTTTCCCTGTGCTTAACTCATATTCGTCTCAGAATTTCGAACATCTTGTACCACTTTACATTGTCGAATACTTTTTCTAGGTCAAATGAACCTACAAAGATGTTTTGATTCTTCTTCTTGCTTCCTTTACCAAGCACAACATCAGAATTGCCTGACTGGTGCGTTTACCTTTCAGGAAATCAAATTGGCGATCAGCTAACAGATCTTAAATTTTCTTCCTGTATGTATATGTAAAGCTCAGTAATATGTTCCTCTGCAAGTACTCTGTGTAGAACTTGTTTAGATTTAGGTAGTCTAGCCCTATGCGTTTGCAGCATGATCTACTGTGAAAGCAAAGAAATGTTCGTGACTGATAATCCCTAGAGGCAGTACGGTGGCAGGTTCGAATCCTGCCTCGGGCATGGGTGTGTGTGATGTCCTTAGTTTAGTTAGGTTTAAGTAGTTCTAAATTCAATGGGACTGATGACCTCAGAAGTTGAGTCCCATAGTGCTCAGAACCATTTGAACCATTTGAACCTAGAGGCCAATCGTTGCAAATTGTATTCTTCAAGCTCATGGCTATCTGGCAAACAATTACAATGCATTTATGAAATTTTGCATATTTTCAATACGTAACACGGAAATCTTTCTATTGTACATCTCTCGATTGAATTGGTATGTATTCTTATCAAAATGGTTCAAATGGCTGTGAGCACTATGGGACTTATCTGCTGAGGTCATCAGTCGCACAGAACTTAGAACTACTTAAAGCTAACTAACCTAAGGATATAACACACATGCATGCCCGAGGCAGGATTCGAAGCTGCGACCGTAGCGGTCGCGCGGTTCCAGACTGTAGCGCCTAGAACCGCTCGGCCACACCGGCTGGCTATTCTTATCACAGCAAAACAATTTCTACACTGAAGAGCCAAACACACTGGTACACCTCCCTAATATCGTGTAGGGCCACCGCGAGGATGCAGACGTGCAGCAACACGACGTGGCATGGCCCCTAGTTATCTCTGAAGTAGTGCTCGAGGGCAGTGACACTATGAATCCTGCAGCGCTGTCCATAAATCCGTAAGAGTACGAGGGGGTGTAAATCTCTTCCCAACAGCACGTTGCAACGCTTCTCAGATATGCTCAGTATTGCTCATTTCTCGGGAGTTTGGTGGCCAGCGGAAGTGTTTAAACTCAGAAAACTGTTCTCTGGAGACACTCTGTAGCAACTCTGGACGCATGGGGTGTCGCATTGTTCTGCTGGAATTGCCCAAGTCCGTCGGAATGCACAATGGACATAAATGGATGCAGGTAATCAGACGTGTCATCTGTCAGAATCGTATCGAGACAAATCAGGGGTCCCATATCACTCCAACTGCACACGCCCCACATCATTACAGAGCCCCCACCAGCTTGAACAGTGCCTGCTGACATGCAGGGTCCATGGATTCGTGAGGGTGTCCGCTTGATACAATTTGAAACTAGACTCGTCCGGACTGGCAACATGTTGTCGGTCATCAACAGTCCAATGTCGGAGTTGATGGGCCCAAGCGAGGCGTAAAGCTTTGTGTCGTCCAGTCAGCAAGGCTACACGAGTGGGCCTTCGGCTCCGAAAGTGCATATCGAGGATAGTTCATTGAATGGTTCGCACGCTGAAACTTTTTGATCGCCCAGAATTGAACCTTCAGCAATTTCCGGAAGGGTTGCACTTCTGTCACGTTGAACGATTCTCTTCAGTCGTCGTTCGTCCCCTTCTTACAGGATCTTTTTCCGGTCACAGCGATGTCGCAGATTTGATGTTTTACCGGATTCCTGATATCACGGTGCTCTCTTGCGCCAACTACAGCACCACGTTCAAATTCACTTACATCTTGATAACCCGCCATTGCAGCGGCAGTAACCGATATAACCGCGCGAGGCACTTGTTGTCTTAAATAGACGTTGCCACCGCAGCGCCATGTTCTGCCTGGTTACATATCTCTGAATTTGAATACGCAGGCCTGTACCAGCTTCTTTGGCGCTTCAGTGTGTACAGGGTGAAGTGAAATTTGCGCACTCGTGCTTCGCAGCGCGATTCTTCACATGCCAGTGATAAAAAAATGTCTGTCATAAAATTTCGTCTGGCGAGTATATCCGGCAGAAATAGGACGTTAAAGAGTGGCAATCTGGCAACACTGTAACAACATATATGTTAACTGACAGCGTATTGTTAATCGTGCTTCACGGTTGGTGCAGTGGGTGGAGTTTTGGGTTAGCATTCAGGAGGTCGAAGCTTCGATCTTGGGATGGGGTGCATTTTTTTTATTTGCTAATTTCATTCTGACTTTTCATACTTTAATATACACCGTTTCTTATGTCACATGTACCCTAAATTTACAACGCTGAATTCAACACATATGTGGATAGACAAATAAGAAATACACGTTTGAAACAATTAATGGGACCATGGTGATAACACATACAAGTAGTAACCGAGTTCGGACATTATTGGCAAAGCACGTTGCTAGTCCTTCTGGTAACGTAAGGCTCTAACGAAATGTAATGGACCTGAACGAGGCAAGAATAATAGTTGGCACTAATCTACGTGAGCATTAGAAGAGGGTACAAAGAAAACAGGTTTCGCTTCTAGTAGAGGAAGTGGTGTGAATAAATTCGAGCCCATGACGTGGAAAGGGTATGTTTCAAAGCTGACCAGTGTTCCATTTCTACGATTGTTGTATGTAAGTGCAAATGTTTCCCAGAGGACACGCTGCAATCGTTGCTGCCGATTAAGATACCAGATACCGTACCACTTGGACTACATTTACCAAATAATAAAACATATTCTTGCACCCAGGATCGACCCCTCGACCTGCTGGATGCTAACACAAAACTCTATCCATTGTACCAACTGTACAGCACAACTCTGGTGTGTCAACAGAGCTTGTTACTATACATGTGGTTAAGTGTTGCCAGATTGCCACTCTTTAACGTCCTATTTCTGCCGGATGTACTCGCCGGACGAAATTTTGTGACAGACATTTTTTTTTTTAGCGCTGGCATGTGAGGAGTCGCGCTGCGAATCCCGAGTGCTCGAATTTCGCTTCATTCTGTATATTAAGGCCAGAATGAGATATTATTCTACCCCTCGCCGGATCGTTAGAGTATTTTCGTAGGGATGATTATCAGATGTTCTGCATACCTCTTAGGACAGCAACAGTGCTGACAGTGACAGCGTCTCGAGTTTCTGTAACCCCACCCTCTAAGAGGCTTGTTAAAGTTGGCGTTGAATGGGGAGACGTCCCCGTGAAGTCTTCCACGTTTTTAAACAATTTTGTTTATTTTCAACCGCTGTAGCGGGGAAAAACCTGTAGGGACATAGCTTGCAGCGCTCGAGAATCTGTTGGCTCCACGCACGCACTTGAACAGCTTTGAGTGCGTCGTTATTGAGACTGGCTCTTTGCTTGGAGTTCGGCGAAAGTTCATCATAGCATTTGTATAAATTTAGCTATTTCACTTGACAGACAACGATGTTAACTGAAAGATTTTTCACTTGCATCAACGTGCAGTCTCCCAGGTCTTTCCTTAGGATACCAATATCGAATATTATGAGCAGCATCATCTTCAGCCATTTAAGATACATTGATCAACCAGTACATTGTTTCCACCGACCATTCCAGGCACTAACAGCGTCACCTGACGAGGAGTGGCTAAAAATGGCTCTGAGCACTATGCGACTTAACTTCTGAGGTCATCAGTCGCCTAGAACTTAGAACTAATTAAACCTAACTAACCTAAGGACGTCACACACATCCATGCCCGAGGCAGGATTCGAACCTGCGACCGTAGCGGTCACGCGGTTGCAGACTGAAGCGCCTTTAACCGCACGGCCACACCGGCCGGCTGACGAGGAGTGACTGCTAGTCAGACACACGTACGGTGCATGTAGTATCACTGAGCGTGCTGTCCCTTTGTAGAATCTGGAAGGTGTCCGATTTATCTGAGTTTGATCGAGGGCAGATTGTGATGGTCCGGAGGCTCGGAACGAGAATCTTGGAAACTACACGAACTGTCGGGTGTTCTAAGAGTGCTGTGGTGAATGTCTTCAGCACGTGGCGAAATCATGGTGAAACCACGTCCAGACTTCGTGGGTTTGGGAGGCCACCCCTCATTACATGTGTCGGACGTCATAAACTGATCAGACTGGTAAAACATGACCGGCCGTGAACTGTGGCGGAAATAACATCAGACTTTAATGCTGAACAGAGTACACGTATGTCTGAACATACAGTGCACCAGACACTCCCAACTGATACGTTGCGCGGCTGGCGACAGTACGCATTTCTTGTAGTATCATCTTTGCCATCGATGTCACTTTGGCCGGCCGCGAGTCGGTTGTTCATAGCAGGTTCGGCTGTTTAAGTCTGCAGCGTCGAGGCAGCAGCTCTCATTGTGAGCTCTGTCGGTTGCGGTTACAACACGGTCGCGAGATTGGCCCTTACTCGGTACGCATGCTAACTACTTGTGGTATTACCGGAGTGCTGCGGCTGGAGACGGCGGAAAGGCTTTGAGTTCCGGCACGAGGCGTGGTGTTTGGCTTTTCTCACCACGCAGTGCATGTTGAGAAGAAGAGCTTATCGGAGCGTCGCCTGGCATTAACCGCTCTCCTGGGCATATGGTGTGTGTTCCATTTTAACAGGTGCAATTGTGTGCTTATATATGTTTGGTAATGGTTAACTAATATTGTCTTCACTGACGAGTCTGATATGTCAAAGTTATATGGCACGTGACATGGTATAGGGGCTCGGGATTGGGCTTTCCATCTAGATCACTTGATGACGGATCTGCAGCTTGACGCAAGGACACCCGGTGAGCTTCTCATTATTGAGTGATGGCATATCTAAAATTGTGATAACGTTGGTGATTAAGTACCAAAATTTG